>NW_026858903.1:0-27978 GCF_026571515.1 Ruditapes philippinarum
AAAAAAAAAAAAAAAAAAAAAAAAAAAAAAAAAAAACTCTGATTAACTGTGATTGAACTGAAGTTAAAATGCCTGCATTTAAACTAATGTAGTCTAAGAAAGATCTGGTTTACATGTACACTAAACATGTTATGCTAAAATCATAATTCATAAGAGCTTTCCGCGCCATAGGTAGCACCTAACTTCATATTAAAGATTGTATCATGCAACAGTTTTGTCTTTTATGCAGTTGATTGATAGCATTGATTTTGTAAACAAAAAAAATTACAAGTATTTTTGTATGCATATTATTTAGAAAAACGATGAAATAGTACTGGAATTAAAAAGGATTTTTCTGAACGTGTTAAGTTATCTTTCCCCAATCTTTATTAATAAGATACTAGTATCATAGGAACTCTGGAACAGGACCGCATATTGCGGCGCATAAATCCGAATCCGTACCGACTTTACATATTGTTTGTCCGACCTTTGAATATCATTTCATATTATGAGAGCGGGTGGTCTTTAATTATCTTATCTCAATTTAATATAATCTGCTAAATTAAAAATGAGTCAAATTTACGGTATATTGAAAAAAGAAGTCTTTTTTTATAATACCGTAAAATTTGACCAGTTTTAAAAGAGACCGATTGGGTTCAATTGATAATATATTTTTTGAGGCCATATACTCGGAAAATACTAAAAGATATTTAGATGTAGCAGAAACGTTTTTAAAAACCGTTACACGATCGAAAATATGCGCCGCAATCTGCGGTCCCGTTCTCGAGTTCCTATGATCTAATATTTGTCGGAGAAACCTCCCCCGAAAAATACAAATTGTGTTAGGGGCCGGTAAACACACTTATCCTTCATTATTAAGTCTATCTGATAGTAAGAATAAGGAGAAACCACTCTAACCTTTCAATATCAAGTCAAATAGAGAAACCTCCCCTGAAAATTGTAAATGACATTAGAAACCAAAGGGAAATCACTCTAAAACCTTTATTTAGTCGGATAGAGTAGCCTCCCCTGAAAATTGCAAATGGCGCATGAAAACAAAGTGAAATCGCTCATACCTTTGATTATAAGGAACTACCCTGAAGAATACAAAGGGAAATCATTCTAACCTTTCATTATTAAGTCTGATAGAGTAACCTCCCCTGAAGAAAACAGGGTAATCACTCTAACCTTTCATTATTAAGTCAGACAGAGTAACCTCCCCTGTAGAAAAAAAGGGAAATCACTCTTACCTTAAATTATTAATCCAGATAGAGTAACCTCCCATGAAGGGAACAAAGGGAAATCACTCTAACCTAAATCAGATAGAGTAACCTCCCCTGAAGGGAACAAAGGGAAATCACTCTAACCTAAATCAGATAGAGTAACCTCCCCTGAAGGAACAAAGGGAAATCACTCTAATCTTTCTGCATTAAGCCAGATAGAGTAACCTCCCCTGAAAAAAGGGAAATTACTCTAACCTTAAGTTTTTAATCCAGATCGAGTAACCTCCCCTGAAGAAAACAAAGGGAAATCACTCTAACCTAAATCAGATAGAGTAACCTCCCCTGAAGGAACAAAGGGAAATCACTCTAATCTTTCTGCATTAAGCCAGATAGAGTAACCTCCCCTGAAAAAAATTAAAGGGAACTCACTCTAAACTTAAATAATTAATCCAGATAGAGTAACCTCCCCTGAAAAAAAGGGAAATTACTCTAACCTTAAGTTTTTAATCCAGATCGAGTAACCTCCCCTGAAAAAAAGGGAAATTACTCTAACCTTAAGTTTTTAATCCAGATCGAGTAACCTCCCCTGAAGGAACAAAGGGAAATCACTCTAATCTTTCTGCATTAAGCCAGATAGAGTAACCTCCCCTGAAAAAAAATAAAGGGAACTCACTCTAACCTTAAATAATTAATCCAGATAGAGTAACATCCCCTGAAAAAAAGGGAAATCACTCTTACCTAAAATTATTAAGCCAGATAGAGTAATCTCCCCTGAAAAAAGGGAAATCACTCTAACCTTAAGTTATTAATCCAGATCGAGTAACCTCCCCTGAAGAAAACAAAGGGAAATCACTCTAACCTAAATCAGATAGAGTAACCTCCCCTGAAGGAAAAAGGGAAATCACTCTAATCTTTCTGCATTAAGCCAGATAGAGTAACTTCCCCTGAAGAAAGCAAAGGGAAATCACTCTTACCTTTCATTATTAAATCAGATAGAGTAACCTCCCTTGAAAAAAAATAAAGGGAACTCACTCTAACCTTAAAATTAATCCAGATAGAGTAACCTCCCCTGAAAAAAACAAAGGGAAATCACTCTTACCTAAAAAATTTAAGCCAGATAGAGTAATCTCCCCTGAAAAAAGGGAAATCACTCTAACCTTAAGTTATTAATCCAGATCGAGTAACCTCCCCTGAAGAAAACAAAGGGAAATCACTCTTACCTAAAATTATTAAGCCAGATAAATTAATCTCCCCTGAAAAAAGGGAAATCACTCTAACCTTTTGTTATTAATCCAGATCGAGTAACCTCCCCTGAAGAAAACAAAGGGAAATCACTCTTACCTAAAAAATTTAAGCCAGATAAATTAATCTCCCCTGAAAAAAGGGAAATCACTCTAACCTTAAGTTATTAATCCAGATCGAGTAACCTCCCCTGAAGAAAACAAAGGGAAATCACTCTTACCTAAAATTATTAAGCCAGATAAATTAATCTCCCCTGAAAAAAGGGAAATCACTCTAACCTTTCTGTATTAAGCCAGATAGAGTAACTTCCCCTGAAGAAAGCAAAGGGAAATCACTCTTACCTTTCATTATTAAATCAGATAGAGTAACCTCCCCTGAAAAAAAATAAAGGGAACTCACTCTAACCTTAAATAATTAATCCAGATAGAGTAACCTCCCTTGAAACAAAAGGGAAATCACTTTTACCTAAAATTTTTAAGCCAGATGAATTAATCTCCCCTGAAAAAAAGGGAAATCACTCTAACCTTTCTGTATTAAGCCAGATAGAGTAACTTCCCCTGAAGAAAACAAAGGGAAATCACTCTAACCTAAATCAGAGTAACCTCCCCTGAAGGAACAAAGGGAAATCACCCTAACCTTTCTTTATTAAGCCAGATAGAGTAACCTCCCCTGAAAAGAACAAAGGGAAATCGCTCTAACCTTTCATAAAGTCAGACAGAGTAACCTCCCGTGTAGAAAAAAGGGAAATCACTCTAATCTTAAATTAATAATCCAGATAGAGTTACCGCCCCTTAAGGAAAGAAAGGGAGATCACTCGAGCCCTAAATTATTAATCCAGATAGAGTAAACCTCCCCTGACGGAACCAAAGGGAAATCACTCTTACCTTTCATTAAAAAAGGAAAGTGACTCTAACCTTAAATTAGTAATCCAGATAGAGTATCCTCTCTTGAAGAAAACAAAGGGAAATCACTCTAACCTTTCATAATTAAGCCAGATGGAGTAACCTCCCCGGAAGGAATCAAAGGGGAATCACTCTAACCTTAAATTATTAATATAGGTAGAGTTACCTCCCATGAAAAAAAAACAAAGGAAAATCACTATAACCTTTCATTATTAAGCCAGATAAATTAACCTCCCCTGAAAATTGCAAATGACTCAAGAAAGCAAAGGGAAATCGCTCTTACATTTCATGTTAAATCCAGATATATTTAGAGTACTAATCTCCCCTGAAGTAAACGAAGGGAAATCACTCTTACCTTTCATTATTAAGTCATATAGAGTAACCAACCCTGAAAATTGCAAATGGCGTAAGAAAACAAAGGGAAATCACTCTAACCATTCATAATTAAGTCAGATAAAGTTAGCTCCCCTGAAAATTGCAAATGACGTAAAAATCCAAAGATAAATCACTCTGACCTTTCATTATTAAGTCAGATAGAGTAACCTTCCCTGAAAATTGCAAATTGTGTAAGAAACAAAAGGGAAATGACATTTACCTTTCATTATTAACTCATACCTTTCATTATTTAGTCAGAGATACCACTCCTGAAAATTACAAATGGCGTGACGGGTCAAAGGGCAGATAGAGTAATCTCCCCTAAAAATTGCAAATTGCATAATAAACCAAAGGGAAATCACTCTTGCCTTTCATAATAAATTCAGATAGAGTAACCTCCCCTGAAATTTACAAATGGCGTTTAGGCCAAGGGAAACCATTCTTACCTTTCATTATTTAGTCAGATAGAGTAACCTCCCCTGAAAGATGCAAATGGCGTAGGAAACCAAAGGGAAATCACTCTAACCTTTCATTAAGTCAGACAAAGTAACCTCTCCTGCAATTTGCTAATGGCGCAAGAAACCAAAGGAGAATCACTCTTACCTTTAATTATTTAGTTAGATAGAGTTACCTCCCCTGAAGAAACCAACAGGAAATCACTCTGTCCTTTCATTATTAAGTCAGATACTGTAACCTCCACTGAAAATTGCAACTGGCGTAATAAACCAAACCATATGTGCTGAACAGATCCATAAGTGATATAGCAACCATCTACAAAACTATGTACCACTTCCATATAATCATTAAATAGCCAATGTAAAGGAACAATAAAATGCTTCGTAGCTTTGGCTAAAAGTTCAATAGTAACATTAGTGTGTTTGATCACCACAATGACAGGGCTTACTAGCTTATTAGAAATATTAAAAGGCCCGAGTACATGAAAATGTTGACGCAGAGCGGATAGTACTCGTAAAATACCGGTATGTTTCTGTAATATTGTTTACATTCATAAAAATATTTATCACTTTAAGATTCCACAAGTTATAGTTATAGCGACGAGACTGTTATGTGGAAATACCATGGCCTTGTGCGACATCGAAGGTTTTTCTTTACAGAATATGAGCCGAGAACATTGTCTGAAGAGAAAACCAGAGATGCCGCCCCAGGGAATGATCTTTCTACATAATAGTCGAGTTCGATACATTATAAATGTTTTTTCGCTTGATAAAAAGAAATGAGAATTTAATAAACATAAAATTTCAATTTATATTTGACTTCTCTTCATAAATTAAATTACCCGCTCGGAGCCTCGGTTACTTTTTATGTAACGTGTCAAAGACTGTTCTTGTAAACCCCACACCATATGCGCCAATCAGAAGTATGTTATGTGTTCCTGATTAGTTTGGATGACCAAAGACACAGAAAAACATTGCTGTAAATACTTTGGACGCGCCAGTATTACGCTAACCGCCGTTTCATCAGCATTTTTAATGACATGCCAAGAGATTGATTTTTGAATTTTTATCAATAAGTCGATTAATGACGGTTATTATTATTTTTGGATAATATTGCAAGTAATGCTACTCATGAAAAAATTAATAGAGGCAGTGCCTCGTAGCGCAAAATACCTTTTAGGAAAGTGAATGCATGTCCGCTCAATGCGGTTAAGATTTGTTAAAAATACTTTAAAACCATTCAAAGAGTTACAGAGCAGGCATAAAATAAGTCAAATAGCATTGAAATTGAAAAAAGAGGCAGAAAGAAGAATTGTTCAAGGACGTTGGTGACGTCAATCGCCGAGAGAGACGTTGAAAAGTGGCAGGCGATTGACAGCGGATTTTATAAACTATGTTCGACAGTAGCTACGGGACTGTGCAATCAACTCTTACTTAGGAATTTAAAATAATAAATATTAATGCAATTATTATCACACTGGCCATAGCTTTTGCAGAATCGGTCGCGATGGAAATTTCGTCGCAGAAGCGGTTGATAAAGTATGGCCGTTTGCTGTTGTCGGTAAGTTTATGAGTGAATTTTACATTGTGTTTTAATGTTTTACCAGAAACACCTAGTAAGACTGGAGCCCACATTTGTACGTTTCCAACTTATTACAACGCACACGGTGCAATTCATTGCCATTTGTGTAAATCTGTACAGTTTGACAGTTGGGGACGCCCACTTTTGCCAATTTTGGTTAAAACACGTAACTACATATGTGCAAAACGACATAATAGTTCAGTCCTCAAATTGAATCAAAGGCAATATTTACAAAAACAATAATATAAAAATAATATAAAGAGGGATTAATATTGTAATGAAACTTCAGATATTTGTTATTTAGTCTCAGTTAAGTGAGGATGAACATATTTCAGAAGAAATATCAATATCAAACTTAAATTTTAATCTATCATTTAACATTGTTTAATAAACTAAATTTCAAACTATCATTGAACATTATTTAAAACTGTAGTTCTAACAGTCATAACATTTTTGTAAAATAAAGCTAGTTTACATAGCTCATTTCTGTTAGTACTTTGCAGCAATATTATAAATTTGTACATACTTGGGTTAACAAAAAATATCTTTTAATACATGTATATAATACATGTATATAAAAATAACGAATATTTGTACAGCATATAAGAACAAAATGAAATTCATCTTCACGTAAAGAACAACATTGACCGTAGCGTTCATTTCTTTTGTATTTTACTTTCAGCATGTCTACCAGTTTGTATTCTTAAACTGTGTGCAGAAGTTCTAGTAAAATCTAGTAATAAGTTCGTACTAGATGAGTCAAAAGGCAATATAATCTTAAATAATTTTCTAAACAAAAAATTTAATTTACACACATTATTATAAGTTCCCAATACACGAACAGCATGCCACCCCTGTATAAAACAATCAATTATCCGCTGTCTAAATATCGGGATAAAGTTTTTAAATACAATATCATGTGGGTTATTCCAAACACCTGAAAAACCATAGTCATACAAAACCTTTTTAACATAGGCTACCCAGTTACATAATCCTTTATTACAATCATTTAATGATAGCTGGTAAAAAGAGCGTAAAATAATATTGTCTGTGTGCAGCAACTTAAACCAATATTTAACAATGCGTTGTAGGAGCACATTTGTCTCGTAGCACATTTGTCTCACGAGGTGTGACCGATGTGCTCGAAAACATTCATATTTGCGAAAAAAAGAAAATGAGACAGATGTGTGTCGAACACGACACACAATAGAAAGGACACTCGAAGCACATTTGTCTCACATTTTTCAATAAAATTCTAAAAAGGTAATAATTATCCCCGTCCGTATCCTGGCAACCAGTCATTGTTCTGTGTTGTCTGTGTTTATAATACCGTTTTTATGTCACTTCCGGCCAATCAAAAACTTCCTACCTCTGCATAGGAGTCCTATATTAACTTAAAGATTATCCCTGTTCTGCGTGTCACAATGAAAATTTCTACCAGTGCAGTATCCAGAACCCTAACACATATGCAGCGAGATTTTTATCGTTATCAATTGTGACACGTTTCTTTCCGATGCTCAAAGTTTTATAAATGATTTAAGAATTATTCTAAGCACGGATTTATATTACAATATTGTAATATAAATCCGTGTTCTAAGCAACAAGAAGGTAGTATCTACTGTGGCATAAAAGGGACTTAGGATTTTCTTATTTATTATGTGCGCGCGCGAAAGCTTTTACGTGGCCACTCGATACTTTAACGTGCGAACGCAATAGCTATTACGTTCGAAAGGAATAGTCCTTGCGTGCGCACGCGATAACTATTACGTGCGCACGCGGATACGTGTTCTGCATTTGGACCCTGGACGGGCTTCTTCGCATGAATTTTTCGACGCTCCGAGTGAGTGTCAAACCTATAGCGGTTAGGGGCAAGTAGTTTTTTGAAAACACCCGGCCAGGGAGACCCCTAAATGATCTAAAGAAGGAAATGAGATGACCATCCCACACGTATTTTGTTTTCATCAGAAACATATAAAAATATTGCCATTTTCAGAGAAGTGCTGCTTTCAGATCAGCCATTGAAAAGCACTTACAACGTGCATGAGTTCCTAAAAGAATCCGGGAATACCATAATTATGAAATATCGGACCTCGCAGAATCGGGCGAGACACGACATTCCGACGACACCAGAAGCGAGGCACGATACTGTAACACGAGATCTCGCAATGTCGAAGTATCTCGTACCACGAAATTTCACGGCTCGCTTCATGTTTTGTCGGAATGTCGCTTTTCTTGTCTCTCGCGAATCGCTTCGTGCATGTGCTTTTCAAATGCCTGACTATAACAAAGGAACGAGCGCGGGAACCATCTGGGCTTGTCGCCTAATGGCGGACAGGTTATTGACACTTTATCACGCTGCCAACATTTAAGCTATTTTCTGTTTAAATTTCATCATGGAAAAGTTTTTGACATTTCGGTAGAAAAAATGCGAGCAAAGGTTGTATTTGATTAAGTGAATTTCAATTTTAGTTATAGTTGTCACAACAGTGTAATTCTTAAGTGATTTTACAGTAACAAATATGACACCAGAAATTTTTCTTTCATCATTTTATATCAGATTTATCATAACTCTTTAAAATGATATAAGGATTTGTTTTATATAGAATTAAAGGGAATACTATTTAGCGGTATATTGCCTCTTTCGCGGCGACGTACTAGATGCGAAGCGAGACGCGAGATTCCGGCGAGATGCGAAACGAGTCACGATATTTATCGTTCAAGTATCGCCCGATACGGTGATCCGTAACATTTTTGTCTCCCTGAAACCGCTATGCACGATGGTACAATGGTGATTTCAAGCGCGAAGGTACGATGAAAATACGACGGCATGATGATGAAACAACGGTGGCACGATGGTGTAATCACAATGCTGCGATGGCACGATCGTGAAAATAATATCTCGTTTTCAACATCGTACCATCGTTGTTTCACCATCGTACAATCGTTGTTTCACGTTCGTACCATCGTATTTTCACCATCGTACCATCGCGTTTTCATCATCATGCCATTGTGTCATCGCGCTTTTACCATTGTACCATCGTGAACGGGATTCCGTATGTTTCTGTGTTCGCCTTCAGGTTTAGCCAATCAAATTTTTTTAATTAGAGATATTAGAATTAATATTTCCACTGTAGGTTTTAGGTTTAAGATTTCATAAAAAAAAATTTGCAAACCTATTGTTGATTACATTTGACATGATGTAAAACGGCGAACCTCGAAAGAAAATCTGCATGAGACAAATGTGCTTTCTTGTCCCTTAAAAAAACATGAGACAAATGTGCTTTCTTGTCCCTTAAAAAACCTGATCGGAGCACATTTGTCACACAAATGAGTTTTTTTGGGTAGACATTTGAGGTCCCATTTGTCTCACGTGGGACAAATGCGACCGCATCGGTCTTACGTAAGACAAATGTGCTCCGAGACAAATGTGCTCCTACAATGCGTACATAACGGGATATGAACACAGGATATCTTCCTAACTCTCCATATACACTAACATTACAGGTAGTATTTCTTACTGACAATATATTTTTACAAAATTTTAAATGTATTCTTTCAATTTGTTTTTGATTTTCTAAATCCCCATATCTCTGACGAATAACTCAAAATTGAGCCACACATATGTCATTCACAGAAAATGAAATACTTGTCACATGTAGAAATGTCACTCAATTTGTCAATAGTATTAGCTTTTATATAATTTAATTGAGCCGCGCCATGACAAAATCAACATAAAAGGTTTGCGACCAGCATGGATACAGATCAGCCTGAGCATCCGCGCAGTCTGATCAGGATCCATGCTGTTCGCTATCAGTTTCTCTACTTGTTATAGGGTTTGAAAGCGAACAGCATGGATCCTGATCAGACTGCGCGGATGCGCAGGCTGGTCTGGGTCCATTCTGGTCGCAAATGCACTTTGTTGGTTTTGTCATGACGCGGCTCAATTCATCTCTTGACGATACTGAGACGACTTCATATAAAAGTCACAGAAAATCACACACAAAATAATGAATAAATAAAATTTTCAATTCAAAATTAGTTATGCTTATGCATTTATCACTGGCATGCGAATGCAATAGCTACAAATATAGCTGAAAATGTGTGAAATAAGTAATGGTAATACTTGCTGTTGATATTTCTTAGACCAGTTAAATGAGGGCAATAAAATATGCAGTTATATAAACTAGAAAAAAAATGATAATGCTTTTGTACAGTGCATTACAATTCTGCAAGATTCAATGTGTTTTTGTTTAACAAATAAAGCGACCCTAGAGATCACAAAATGAAAGCAAGATATAAAGAATGTGTCAATATTGTCGAACGTTAGGAAGTATATCGTAATGTTCTATTGAATGATAAGTTCAATAACTTTTCGTACATATTTTTGTCGATTAAGAAAAGATAAATAAAATTATAACTATTAATTGTCATTGTTAAATTTTTATGCATCATGATTAACTACATTTAAAGTTTTAACAATAAATTGTCTTTTATTCCTAGGAAAATATGTATAATATGGAGTTTTGTAATGAAAATGTCACCCAAAGTCAAAGTTACGAAAGACATTTGCTGACAAAATATTTCGTATACATTTTTAAATAAGTCACGATTGGCATTCTCAATTTTAGATAAATGCTCGTAGGTATGTATCATTTTCAAGTCTTTTGTCTAGGATATGAATCTTTTCCTCATTTCATAAAGACGGCAAAACATAATAATTGACTTCAGTACGAACCGTTACTTATTCGGTTGTTCCTGCAGATATATTATATTTTTGTACTACTATTCACTTTATACCAACCTCACAACGACTTCATATTAAACTTATGTAATCCATGTTATTGTTATATCTGGCAACTTAATATGAAAATAGATAACACTTAAATATTTTGATGGAATCACCTATCTTTTTTTTCTACCACGGGTTCTGTAATATATGCAACGGAATTAAGCTCGAGTTATACAATCTTGTGTATTTGCTTCATTTATAAACTTGTTTTGAATGCTGTTGTTTCTTGCATATGCTGTTACAAAGTCATCAAATTAAAATACGATTTCTCTAGGAAAATTGTCAGACTTAAAAGTCAATTTCCTACTGTGCCATTTCTAGTTTAATAGGGTGTTATTTAGCATAGACTTAATATCCCTGAATTCTGTCTACTAAAGGAAATTGTACGTTTCGTGTTTTGCCCACGTAAGATTTTGTATGTCTTTGATTAAAATGACAAAAATAGGCCCTAAATAAAAATTAGGATGTAAAGTCGAATAGACCCTTTTACGACGTGGTCCGTTGCTATGTTAAATCGATAGGATGTATTATTTTTCTCGCGCATGCGCAATCGCAAAACATACAAATGTAGTAGAAGTTCACAGACAATTCCGAGTTTATTGAAGGTAAAAATTATAAAATACTAAGATGCCATAACTCGTAATCATGTTTATTAAGTCCTTCAAGTATCAGAATAGAAAGAGATATATTAAAATATTGAAATATCATATTATAGAAAGGTCTATGAGGAGTTCACAATAAAAAAACTGCTTTTGGGGAAAAGGTTCTGAGCTCTAAATAAGCGCATAGTACAAACTAGTGTGTTCATTGTTATTTATTATATTCCTTTTTTCATTTTATTTCTGAGACTAGTAGCTTGACATTTGTTTTGCATGAAATTATTATGTTTTAAAAAATAATACCACATCGTTATGTTGGGCCTTCCCTCCTTCCCCGACCCCATCCAAAATGATGTGCATATTTAATTCTTTCTTATGTACAGCAAGAAGGTTTGCTAAAACCAATCTGTTAAAATATCAGCTGTTTTTAATTGCATTGTACGTTTAAGAATATATACATGCAAAGAAAATTTACTTGCAAGAAACAACATATTTTCTTATATTTTTGTACTTGTTATGTATATATATATTTGTAGTCGTGGTTACTTGATTTGCATGATTTAACAAATTATGACACTAACATGACTGAGTATTGCATATGATCTGCTTTTTGTCTGGAGTTTGAATGTTTATGTAAATTATATTGTCATATTATTGTTGTTTAGTAAGATTATGTTGCATTATATGATAACTGAAATACAATTATATACTATGTCTAGTCAAGTTGATCTTCTTAACGATACAAAAATAATCGCAATGACGATATTGTTGATAATGTCTGTTTATCTGTTTATTTATGTATCATTTCAAGACGGTAAACAATTGATACAGTAGAATACTAATGTCATAGCAAGAGGGGTAAAAATAAGATCCCCGATCAATATATTTTATTTGTTTGTTTTTTTAATTTTTGTTGTTTGTTTGTGATTTTTTTGTATCTATTTTAGGTTTTTTATTGTTGTTGGTTGTTTGTTTTTGCTTTTTTGATGTTGTTGTTTGTTTATTTATTTATTTATTTATTTATTTATTTATTTATTAATATTATTTATTTATGTATTTATTTATTTATTTATTTATTTATTTATTTATTTATATGTGATTATTTGTACTTGTATGATTATTTGGTATCTTTTTTTTTCTATCATTCCTGTTATTTAAACTTATTTTAACATCAAAATTTCGATTATAACAATAGGAACTGTATTGTTACAATTTAGACGTATGTGTAAAATGAATATGAAATGTATATGAACTTTTTAAAGCAAGCAATGTATTCAAAATGTCTGATCTTTGTCTTTGGTTTATACAGAATTTATTTTAGTTCGATTGTGTAGGAAGCTATAAGATTATAGACACACATTCGAATCCGTTCCTGGAACCAACCAGTACTGAGCAATAAGTGTAAAGTTTCTTGCTCAAGGAAACAACGATTTGCCCCTGACGGGGTTTGAACCCATGCGGCTAGCGATCATTAGATGCGTTAACCACTCGGCCATGCCACCACATTTTGTTTTTTATTCGTGATAATTCTAATTTCTAGTTTAATAACCAGATCGTAATTATAATTAGATGTACTAATGTTAAATTTCGACGTCGTACCTGTTAAAAGGTTGATTTAATCACGTACATATTACTAATATAAGAGGGTTAATACACTTTTTATGTTCAGTAACATCAGCAGAAGCACGAGGACGTATTTAAAGTCGAGTCCACAGGGCGAGGCATTTAATAAGTCCGAGGACTTCTGTAGATGTTTCATGCATGAACAAAATGTGCATTAGCGTTATTCTTGCATACAAGTATTCGTTTTGATCGGTCTTTAAGTGTTTCGCTTTCGGTTTTTCGTATAAAGAAACAAATACCTTTGTAATATTTTCTGCGTTCTAGTGCAATGTCATTTGACAGTTATCAACCTACAGGGACAATCATAGCCTTAAACTGTTTCATATTGCGCCCGAAGTTAAGCATAGTCAAAACGTGTAACAATCATGCATGTTCTGTTAATATATATCTGCTTGCGCAGTTTTTATGCAATATTATTGCATTAAACTGTCGATGCAGGTGTATGGTAAGTATTGATTTGATTCATTTTACCCATAGAGAACACCGTAGGGAACGTGTTACAGTATCGCGTTTTTCGGTTACAGTATAGAATTTTAAAGATGGAGGATTATTTGTTGGGAGGACAGGTAGGTGATTTTATTCCGGTCCATACTACAAGTGGTTTAGTTTCTAAAAGATGTTTTTGTGCTTCGCTTGTAATGAACAGAATCAGGTATCTAGTCATATATTTCTTCAGACTCTGCACCGCAGATTTATCTATATATTGTCTCATAAATATGTAGATTTGACAGTTTGAAAATTTGAATCGAGGGACCAACGCATTTTTCTCCAATTTCGACTTTATTTATGCATGCCTAGAAAAAGTAAATCTGCAAAACGTTAGTCATTTGTGTTAGGAAACGTTAAAAAAAGTAAATGACCAGTTGAATCTATTTTCCTGTTCGTTAAAAGCGTTTGAAAAAATAAACAATGTTACAGTATAGAGCGTGGTGATTTGTGCAGGGTTACAGCATAGACCTAGCGATTTTTATCCGATTTTGTTAAAGTTTATACCCAGATTTCGGTTACAGTTTAGACTTCGATATTTTCTATATAAACTAGGTAAAATGTATGAATGTTACATAGACTTTTAAATCTCTGTGAGCTTATTGGCCCGATGGCTATTCGTCCGTCTGTCGTATCAAAAGTGTGTGCAATCTCATCCGCTCAGTAACTAAACCTGACTAAAATGTGATGAAATTTACATGACTTTCTACCAATTAAGTTTTTCAAATGGGTTTCGGTTGCAATCGGGGATACAGAAAACCCAAAACAATAGATTTTGAAAAAAGGCTATGTTTAAAGACCCTTCGCATCTCGAACCAAAAAAGCATTCAAATCAAATCATGAATCATGGGCGTCATTTCGAATGCTTCTTGTTTGGTTACGATTATTTTGTCATTATTAAATTAAAAGTTCGGGTTTTTTTATTTCAGAACATCCGTATAGCAGTTTTCATGTTTTGAAAAAGAAAATAATATTGAAAGTTATAGAGTATTAATTAAGGTCAAGGTCAGACAATTACAATATCTTCCCTCTAGTGAGCCTGATGAAATACATAATAGTGCAGAGTCGGGATGTATAGGGCCGCCCGATTTTCAAATCTTTTTTTCATTTTACTGTTTTAAGTTAAAAATTTCCTTTTGATTTTTTGGGGGATTCTTTGTTTTTGCAGGAATCTTTTAAAAGTTTTAATTTTTAGGGGAAGGGTTTTTTTTGGTTTCGCCAAAGGTTTCCCCCCGTGTTGAAATGTTTCAAAAAGGGGTACGGTGTTTTCTTTTACAAAAAAGCGGGGAAAATTTTTCAAAATGCCCCTCATTTTGTTTTTGAAATTTAAAAATCCAAGAAAGCCAAAGTAACCAGCCCCTTTTAAAATACTTACAAAATACATTTTGGTAGAGGGAAATTTCCCAAATTTTAAAAAAATTTTTTAAAGGGTTGCAGTATTGCCCCATTTAAAATTATGTTTAATCATTTTTTCGGGTATTGCCTGCTTTTTAAAATTTGTTTTTTTGACAGCTTATTAGGAAATGCAGGCTTCATAAACCCTCCGACACCCCTCTTAAAATTTTCATTCTATTTAGTTTCACTCATTGTATTCTCGTTTTAGGGCACACCCAATTTTTAACCTGGGGTAAATATGCCGTTTCTTCATAAAATGGCAATAACGTGCCACATTGAAGGTTCCATGATAACCGCCATATGGAACACATCCAAGATTTTAAAAAAAATCTAAAGCTGTACCATTCATGGTTTAATGAGAATTCTGCTGAACCCGGTGATTAGGAGGGCGTGGACGGTGCTTGCCAGTTAACCCACTACCGTCCATGAAACAGGTCTAATCAACAGAGCCCTGCAATATTTTCATGTTTCCGTGTTGGACTTCTGTTAAGGAAAATCTTTTTTCTCTATTTTACTTGCTTAAGAAGAGGCATTATTATAATGTGTAATGAAATCAAGGGCAAATAACCTTTCTTCTTCAATACAATTCAATAAAAGTTACTGTTGATTGTCGTGAAAACAGTCCTTACTTGGACATTACTTAATTCTGCAAAAATTCTCATCTGAAACTTAAAGTAAGAAAAATAGCAAATTATAACTTTTCTTGCTGAAAGAAAAAAGTAAATACAAACCTTTCAAGAATGTATTAAATAGAATTTTCGAAAGGTAATGAGTATTTTTTTCATAAAATAATGGATTACACGAACTTTGTTTGAAATTTGGCAAGTATCTAAACTGAAAACCGAAATCTGGGTATAAAACTAGTAAAAAATAAAGATCAAATTCGCTAGGTCTATTTCCCTGTAACCCTTCAAAATTAACCTCGCTTTATTACTGTAACATTGTTTATTTTTTCAAACGCATTTTTACCAACAGGAAATAAGGTTCAACTGGTCAATTACTTTTTTAAAACGTTTCTAAAAACATAAAGCTAATTTTTTGTAGATTTCCTTTATCTAGGCATGCCAAATTTTAATGCCGTAAGGGGAAAAAAATCGTTGGCCCTCCCCGTTTTCAAATTTTTAAACTTTTAAAATTTGAACAATTTTGGGGAAAATATAAGATAAATCCCCGGTGCAGGGTCGAAGAAAAAAGATGACCTAGATATTTTTGATTTTTTTCCCTTAAAAGCATGCACAAAAAATCTTTTAAAAAACTAAAAATTTTTTTGTATGGAGCTGTTTTTAAAAATCACCTACCCCTTTTCCTAAAAAAAATCCCCCAAATCTTGAAAATTTTTTTTTACTGTAACCAAAAAATGCGATAAACAATACAGTTCCCTCGGGGGGAGAAAAATCAAGAAATAAATAGATGAATTTTTTTTAAAAATTTTTGTCAAAATGCTCTTTTTTAAAATTTTTAAAGGGCCAATCATTTTAGGGGGCTTTTTAATTAATTTAATTGGCGTTTTGTATTATCTAGTTACCGACGATTTCCAAACCCTTAGGAAATACGATTCTCAAAAAGTATTACTTTTTATTATAAAGACTATGAAAATTGCGTTTTTAGCCTATAATTGTGTGACATTTAAAACAATTTTTAAAAATAAATTACTTGTTTTGCCCTTTTCCCTTTAAACACCCGGGGCCTTACCCCGGGTTTCTGAACCCCAAAATTAAACTTACAAATTTACTGAGGAAAAAAAAACCCAAAAATTTAAAGTGTAAAAATTTCCCATAATTGGCCCGGGCGTCACGACAAACCAAAAAAAAGGGCTTTCCCGCCCAGCAGGGGATCCAGACCAGCCTGCGCTTTTCGCGTTTTTCTGTTTCAGGACCCATCTGTTCGCTTAAAAACTCTAAAACAATGAAAAATATGGGCGAACAGCATGGTCCGGTCAGATTTCGCGGTTTCGTTTGGTTTTCTGGATCCATGTGGTCGAAACCCCATTATTTTGGTTTTTTTGTCGTGACGCGGTCATATTTTATAAATTGATACCCAATTTTGGGTAACAAAATTAAAAACATGTTTTAAAATCAAACCTCTATGTCCCCAGGTGTTTTGCAAAACTTTATACATTTTTGTTTACCATTTAAATTACAAAAAATTTTATAAAAATTTAAGATAATGTTTTAAATAAAATCCCCGAATTGTTCAGCTTAATATTTGTTTTGGGTTCTTTACTCGTTTGCATAACGCAAAACAAAATTCAAACAAAAAGGGCAATATAAAATTTTTTTCAAATCTTTTTCATTTTAAATCTTGCTAACAAAACAATCTTTATGGGTCTATTTTACCATAAACCCCTTTAAAAAAATTTTTTTAACCGGAAAAATTTAAAAATAAAAAAAAAAATATTGAAACTTTTTTCAAAAATTTTTTTTCTTGATAGACATTGGAATTTTAAAAATTTTGTATTTTTGCTTTTTCATTATTTTTTGGCAGACTTCAATAAAAAATTTCAAAAGGGGAAAGTTATATGTACTTTAAAATCAAATCAAAATTTTTTATTTATTTTTGGGTATATATAAAAACATTTCAAAAAACTAGTATGGGTTTTTGACCGAGTAAAAAAGGCTTTTTTTTGAAACAAATTTTTTCCGGGTATGTAATTCAAAAATGGGGGCATGTGATTTTTTTGATAAGTAAATCCATTCCCCTATCCCCCAAAACAAAAAAAAAAAAAAAGGGACCCAAAAACCCTTGCTTAATTATATGTTTTTTTCCCGTTAACACAATAAAAGGAAAATGGCCCCAGGGGTGTCCGGGGTTTGAAATTTTGGGGAAAAATGATACATCATGTATACGACAAAAAACAGATTGATAGACAGGCAGATAAACAAAATAATAATCAAGTAATAGACAATGTCGTTACATTTCATTATAATGATAAATCATATAAAACAGCTCTTTGGATAGGATTGCATATTTATATGGAATTCATTAATGTTTTACATAAAGATACTATTTCATTTAATTTATATAGTTAATAAGGCGCGTCCGTGGCCGAGTGGTTAAGGTCGTTGACTTCAAACTACTTGCCCCTCACCGCTGTGTGTTCGAATCACGACATGGATTTTGGATTGTTTCATGTGAGGAAGATATCCAGCTAGCTTACGGAACGTCGGTGGTTCTACTCAGGTGCCCGTTCGTGTCTGAAATAATGCACGGAATGGCACCTGAGGTCTTCCTCCACTGGTAAAGCTGGAACGTCGCCATATGACCTATAGTGTGTCGGTGTGACGTAAAACCCAATTAAACAAAATTTAATGTTGCGTTTTTTGTTGTTGTTTATTTTCTGTTCTTTGTTTTTCCAATTGTAATATCGACAGAGCTTTTGTGCCTAACCTATCTGAAATTTTGTCATTCTTTTAATTTATTCAATATAATATACAATACACAATTTTCTCTTTTGTCAAGGACGATAGTCGTTTTAGTCTATTGATGTTACATTATTTCGAAGCAATAGAATATATGTAATCGGATCATCAATGAAATTCTATTGTTAAGTTTTACTTGTGTACAAAGATACAATACATACCGCTTGTGTGAAGTATGGATTGAGTTAAGCATGTTATTTTACTACATTTAATTTTAATAAATGTATCAACTTATCTTTTCATCAACACATATGAGCCGCGCCACCACAAAACCAACATAATGGGTTTGCGACCAGCATGGATCCAGGCCAGGCTGCGCATCCGCGCAGTCTGATCAGGATCCATGCTGTTCGCTTACAGACCCTAAAACAAGTAAAGAAATTGATAGCGAACAGCAGGGTTTCCTGATCAGACTTTGCGCCGGCAAGCGCAAGGGCTGTCTGGATTCCCCCATGCTTGGTCGCAAAACGCACTATGTTGGGTTTTGTGGGCTGACGCAAAGCGCATATTCTATTTTCCCCTTTTCCCCAAACCCCAAAATCAACAGTGTTTCTTTGTCTATACCTTATATTTGGACATTCGTCAGAAGCAGCTGATTGACGTTATGTTTTTCATTAAAATAAATTGCAATTATGTTTAACCCTCATTAGGCTTCTTTATAAGTTTATCGTTCCCCTAATCCCCGTTATACCAACCAATTCAAACACTTCTGATCATCAAACAGTACATGTTATGTTCCGGAACATTAACAATTTTCTTTGCATTGAAATTCTAATAAACTTACTCGGCTCAAAGCTATTCTTAAATTACATTATCTTTTTCAAATATTCTCTTCTCTGCCTCAAATTTAGCAAGAACATTGAGAATTGTTTTGATTTTAATTTGTTAACATTTTAGGTTAATTTTGATTTCATACAAAAGACAGTGAGCAGGTTTAATAAAATTGTAGTATGATACATTATAAATTAATGATTCCATCAAAATGTTTTTTGAGTTATTTATGTGCATGCTTGGCTAGATATCAGAAGTAGCATGACAGACAAAGGTTTGATATTCAATCAATGTCTATAGTTCATACATATTTGATGTAAAACTATTTTGTTTCATTATTTTTTATTTTTAGGTCGGGTTTCAAATTGCCCCAAAAAAAATTTAAATTTAAAAATTTTAATAAAGTAAAATTACCCGGAACAAAAAAAATTTTTTAAAAAATTTAATTTCAGTGCCTTTATGTGTTTTTTTTCTTTTCCACAGAAATTATTTTAGGAAAAAGAAAATGTAATATAAATTTAATATTTTTTAATTACTTGGAAAAAAATGATATTTTAAAAAGGAAAAAAAAAAGATTTAAAGTACTCGTTAATTTTAAATAAAAATTTTTCTTTTTACTTAGGGGTATGCTAAATATTAACCCTTAACATATTTTGCAAATGGTCCAAAATGTATGGGAAAATAATTTTTAGGGGCTTTCTATCGTATTTTTCTTTTTGTGGGCTTTTAAAAAGTCCTTTTTGCATTTTTAAAATTTTTTAAATAAACCAATTTAAATTTAACTTGTCCCCAATATTAAAAAACCCCTTTTACTTTACATAATATATTAAAAATTTCCATACTTTTCTAAAAATTCGTTAGACTTTTAAATTTCCTTTTTAGTCTTCGAATTTAAAATTTGAAAAATCTTTTTTTAAATTTTTTAATCCCCTTTGGGAAAATAGGGTTTGCAATTCAGAAGGATTGTTTCCATATATCTTCTTTCATAAATTGACAAAAAAGATGAATTAAAAAAAAATCAAACTCGTGCTTTGGTAAAGAATAAAATTATATATTTAATAGTTTACTGTTTGATGTTTTCATTTTCTTATTCTTTTATTATTTGTTAAGGGTTGGACAATAAGACATAACAAATTGCAAAATATTGAATTCCTTTACAGAGGTGTCATCATTTTCCTAATTTACTTACTTTACATTACTTTACTTACGGCCTGTTTTAGTGTTATTGTCCTTGTAACACTTCTGTTAAAATATTGTAATAGATTAAGTGACCGATACGAATGTTTACTTGGTGTAAAACAAGGAGAGTGTTTATCTCCCTTTCTCTTTTCCATGTTTCTGTATGACCTTGAAGATGAATTTATAAAAAGTGATATTGAAGGTATTGATGTTGATATGTTAAAAATGTTCTTAATCTTATATGCTGATGATATTGTTATTCTTGCAAATAGTAAAGACGAACTACAAAAAGGTTTTAGCAGATTATTGTGATAGATGGAAACTTTCAGTGAACACATCTAAGACGAAAATAATGATATTTAGAAAGGGGGGATACTGCCTAGAAATTTGAATTATAATTACAAAGAAAATTGTATTGATATTGTAAGCAAATTTACGTATTTAGGGATTGTTTTCACATCAGGGGTGTCCTTTGCAGAAGCTCAAAATACCATTGCTGGACAAGCGTTGAAAGCAATATTTAAAATGAACAAATACCTATAAAAAATTGTTAATATTTCTACTTTACACAGATTTGATCTTTTTGATAAACTAGTTAGTCCTATACTCAATTATAGCAGCGAAGTCTGGGGTTTTATACATGGTAATGCAATTGAAAGAGTACATATGCAATTTTGTAAACGTACGTTAGGTGTTAAAAAAACAACTCAGAATGATTTTATATATGGTGAACTCGGTAGAATATCTTCCAAGACAATACGATACTATAACATTATTAGATACTGGGTTAAAATATTATATACAAATGAGAATAAATTTGTCAACAAAAATGATTGTGAAAATTACCCAAATAAAACAAATTGGTGTTCATTAGTGAAAAATCTTTTATGTGCATTAGGTTTTTATGATGCTTGGTTAATGCAAAGTGTTGGTAATACGAGTACTGACCTGTTTTTATATTATGTGAAACAACGTTTGAAAGACCAATTTGTACAATTTGTACAAAACTGGTCAAGTAGATTAGATAACTCTAGTAGAGCTCTATTTTATAGACATATTTCTGTTTTTAAGTTTCAACCATATCTAAATATTATCAATGTTGAACGGTTTTGTAAAGATCTCACTAGACTAAGAGTATCATCTCATAGATTGCATATAGAATCAGGTAGATGGATTAAACCAAATAGTACACCTTTAAATGATAGAAAATGTTTTTCATGTAATGTCTAAGAAGACGAATACCATTTCATATTAGAATGCAATGTATATAATGATTTAAGAAAAAGTCTGATACCGCCTTATTACTGAGGAGGTCCAAATATGCCAAAATTCATTGAATTATTAAATTCTGAAAATGTATGCACATTACGTAAATTCGGAAAATTTGTAAACAATGCTTTTACAATAAGAAAAGAAAGATTATACACAAATAATTTGTAGTCATTATTGTTAAGTTAATTATATTTATTTTGTTTTGAATAAGTGAAATTTTTGTGAAATGGATAATTATGTCAATAATATATATGTAAATGCATAGTTAAATTATTATGCTTAATAATTTTGAATTAGTGAATGCTTTAGTTTAGAAGATATACATGTCAAGGATATATATTTGTAAATGTATAGCTAAATGATTCTTAAGATTGTGCGTCCTTTTAAAATCGAACCACTCTCTATAGCTAAATTTACTGACTAATAGTTATGTTGTTCTTGTGTTTTGTTTCGGCAAGAACAACATACACGTACTCGAATAAGTATAAATATAATTTTATATGATACAGTATATACATCCGAGTTTTTGTCAAATTCATTTAATTTTTTTTTAAATTGATTCACGTTCTATATCTAAATTTACCGACAAATGGTTATTTTGTTCTTGTGTTTTGATTCGACAAGAACAGCATATACATTCTCAAGCAAATATGAATATAAATTTATATGATGCATTATATTATATACATGTATCTTATCAAATTAATTCAATACAATGTATGAAGTTCACTTCTCTGTAAGTTTTGCTAGACAGTGGTAATTTATTTAACATTAGGCAAATTTGAATGTCCTTTTGTTCTGATGTTCATTTTAATTGATGATATACAATTTTTTATATACCTTCTCCATTTACACATGTTATTGTATGTATATGCTTTACACTGTCTTGTCATGTATCATGTATCTGTTTATCCTCATGGACCATTTGGTCCAATGGAATATTGAAATAAACTTAGACTTAAAACATAACAAATTGCAAAATATTGAATTCCTTTACAGAGGTGTCATCATTTTCCTAATTTACTTTACATTACTTTACTTACGGCCTGTTTTAGTGTTATTGTCCTTGTTACATTTCTGTTAGAATAGTCAACAATAATTATAACTATGTCTCGGTCAGCAGATTTTCTACAGCTCATGTTTGCATAATTTGCAATTCAGTGATAAATGCATCAGTATAAATAATTCTGAAGTGTACACTTTGCTTATTTAATTTTTCAATTTTCTATGGCTGTTATTTGCATGTCGTCTAAGTATCACCAAGAGCTGAATTGAATTATCTTAAGTTAATACGCTTTACCAAGTCAGTGTCATTTCCATATGGGACAAATATTCTATTTCCTGTGAGTGATGCTATTGAATATATTACTTAAAGTTATATGATATAAACCTAGAAATGAAAGATTCCTCAAAAGCAAAGGAAATGATAACAAACAGTTGAAAATCGGAGACTTGGTTTTATCTTTCATGCTCCCTAGCACCGGGTTAGAGGATATATAAAAAATACATCAATGCCTAAAAAGAATACGAAGCAATTGTTACAAATGCCACACAACAGTTGAAATTTGCTCTTGTTAGACTAACATTATTGGAAGACAAAAATAACAAGTGTCATATCGGTAAAAAAGCGATTAAAGCTGATCAATGATTATGATAATGACAGATAATGGAAAGTGATAATTACATTCATGCAACTCATACGGGTATTCGATAAGGAAATATCGTTTAAGAACAATAATAACAAAAGTTTTCAGCTATGAAATCTTTAAAATTGCTCTGCTTTCGGGTCACGATTCAACTGAAGAAAGATATTAAAATTAGTAAAGCTGTCATAATTAATTGTGTCTATTTTTCAAACAACGTTATACTTTAAAGTGATTATCATCTGAAATAATATTTTACTAATTTTTGATCAGAATTTTATCAGTATTATCATTTTTATCCCAAATTGTTGGATTACAATAATTTCTTTCAATTTGTGATGTGTTTATATGTCAATATATATATATTATAAAACAATAAACTGAACGGCTTTTCAAAATGCAATGCGACAGACTTCAATTTATTTTTTGTTTTCTGTTGTTTACGTTTTTAATTTATATGAACGTAGGATAAAATTATCAAAATATTTCAGTTCATTCTATTATCGCATTCGTTTGCTACACGTTTTGTTTACATGATGAATAAACGAAGGCATACATAAACTAGAGCGACTATTGTTTGCATTAGAAATGTCATTTGAGCCGCGCCATAACAAAACCAACATAATGGGTTTGCGACCAGCATGGATCCAGACCAGCCTGCGCATCCGCGCAGTTTGATCAGGATCCATGCTGTTCGCTATCAGTTTCTCTACTGTAAGCGAACAGCATTGATCCTGATCAAACTGCGCGGATGCGCAGGCTGGTCTGGATCCATGCTGGTCGCAAACCCATTATGTTGGTTTTGTCGTGATACGGCTCAATGTTCATTTGTAAATGATATATGATGACAGTTCCAATAAAATCATGCACATTCGCGTGCATTTAATCAATTAAATGATTTGGTACTAATGCATTTCAAGTATGGTTGAAACAAGTGATCGGAACATTATTACATATATAGTAAGTATACACTACAAAAATATTGATAAATGAAAAACAATATGGATATTATTTATAAATGGAAAATAAATAATTATTAGAGATAAATCGTAATCATTAATATAATTATAGAGTCGCCTGGTTATAAATCATGTCTAGACAAAAGACCATTTGAGTGTTTTATTACGTATTTACTTGGATATAACTTTAAACGATAAATACCATCCAAAATCGAATTGCCTTTAGGTAAAAATTATAAAAAGAAACTTAGGACAATTGTAATTGGAAAATTATGCATAATGGAAAACATTGATAAAGTATAATGACGTTTCTATTGCCAACACTTTTAATATTTTAAACAAGAGTGCGTGAGATACTTTTCTCTCATAAACAGATCTAACCAGCCGAGTTTGCAATTTCCACCTTCGTTTATTTTGTGTTGTTTTCATTAATCTTGAAAAGTCTCTTCTTTTTACATTGTTTAGCTTAGATTAGATTAGATTTATTTCGGTATAGAATACATATACATTTAAAACAACATGTACGGTGCGTATAGCTTGCTGTTATACATAATTCTAACACATTCAGCTGTTGTTTAATGTAATTAAGAATAAATTACGTTCAAATAAATAATATTCTTCGCAAAATAATTACCCATTATTTAACTTCTACATTTATCATTTAAGGCAGTAATCTATCAATTGCATGTTTTAACACGTTAAATCTGTGAGCTTTCAAAAATGCTTTTCTAATTGCCATTTGTTAATCAATGTTTTACTTATTTTGCCGACAGAAGGTGTTCTAAACCTGATGCATCTTAGCTGGTAGTTTATTACTTAAGTATCTGTCTTACTTGATATTTCATTACCAATTTACTTTCTCCTAAACAGTAACATTGATTCATGTGTCTTTCAGTTAGAGGACGTTAGTTTAATTGGGTATTCCAGGTTATAAAAAAATTATTTTAGGACAAAATGTAATTCAGAGATCACCATAATTTCCATATTTGAGCCGTGCAATGACAAAACCAACATAATGTATTTGCGACCAGCATGGATCCAGACCATCCTGAGCATCCGCGCAGTCTGATCAGGATCCATGCTGTTCGCTTACCAACTCTATTGCAAGTGGAGAAACTGACAGCGAACAGCATGGATCCTGATCAGACTACGCGGATGCGCAGGCTGGTCTGGATCCATGCTGGTCGCAAACCCATTATGTTGGTTTTGTCGTGACGCGGCTCATTTATGCTTAATCCAATGCTTAAATGACATTGTAAGGAGGAATCGCGACACAGATATTTGACTTGGATCGGTCGCTGATACTCTCAAATCATATTGACTGAAATCCAGTAAGAGGACGAGTTTGCCTTTGGAAACACCAAAAACAACAGAATTAGTCTTATAGTATAAAATTAGGTTTATAAATACATGTAAGCGTTGTTGAATGATGCACAAATAAATGTAAATGAACTAACTTTTTTACTTCCTTCCATCTCTGATATCTCTCATATCATTCAAATACAATAATATTTGTAAAGATAACGTAAAAATAATGGTAATAGCAATGACAGTTCATAACCTAAATTTATATGACCCGTGCCATGACAAAACCATCATAATGGGTTATCGACCAGCATGGATCCAGACGAGCCTGCGCATCCGCACGGACTGATTAGGATGCATGCTGTTCGCTGTCAATTTCTCTACTTGTTATAAGGTTTGTAAGCGAACAGCATGGATCCTGATCAGACTGCGCGCGGATGCGCAGGTTGGTCTGGATCCATGCTGGTCGCAAACGCATTATGTTGGTTTTGTCATGACGCCGCTCATATAGTAACATACGAGAGAGGGGAATAGACAACAACACTTCTGACCGTATAATACAAGTGTATTCAACACTTTGAATCTCACAGCAAAATTGAACAATTTATCTTTACTGCTCCTTTTCAATAGTTTCTAACATTTCTAATCTGACGAATTTCTGACAATATTAATTTTCAAATATGTTTTCGTAAATCTTCATTCGCATACACAAATAAAATGACACTTTTCTTCCATATCTGAGGAATTATAATATAAACAAAACTATTTTCTGGGATATTTGCCCGTTTGTACTCTTTAGCAATGGCTTCTCATTTTGAATCTACAGATATAAAAATTGATTAAAAACACATTGGCAAGATATTTACATAATAATCATTTTAATACAGAACGATGGTTTCTCAGCAAGAAATAAAATTTGTTAAGTCTGATCAATTTAGTTGTGATTGAATAGATTATCACTCTTAATATGTCTATATTTATTTTGTCTCAAGTGCCAATAAATATTTTCTGCAGTCATGCCAAAAAGAAAAGAAAACGTACACTAAGCTAATAAAATCTAAATTGTCTTGTCGAATGCAAAATCATTTAAAAGACAATTCATCAAACGAAGTAAGTGGCACTTTTGTCATTTAGATTTATTAATACAGATAAATTGACAGGATTGTATCCAAATAAATGTTTCCTTTATTCTATTACATTGTTAACATAGCGTGTTTATAACTTTTTTGAATGGATAGATTTTAATTTTATTTATTTTTCAATAACTGTATCCCAATGCCAATCGCCTGTTTTAAATGAAATGTTATGAAAAACACAATCATACGCAATCAATATGGATTAACTGGTATATCAAATTAAAACAATTACAAAATAGCTTGCAAATTTACTGCGTAATTCTTCACAGCAAAAGAACAATAGGTATATCAATTTTTCATATCCAAGTACTGAAAATGATTTCAAGAAAGCTCCAAATTAATGTTTGCGTAGCCAATTTACACAATAAATTACCGGCTTCGTTTTATTTATATAAATTGATTTATCAAACTGTTATCAAACCCATATGCTTTATGCATCGCTTTATGAATTGCTTTATGCGTATTTTTCAAGCAATAATGTAATAATGTAAACGAAACAAATATTACAAATGTGTGGTTTTTCATTCACACAAAAAAGATACAACACATTCTGCTTATATAAAGATAACACGTACTTTGAGTGTACAGTTTGTCATTTTACTATTTTTACGAATGATATAATATCTTCTTTTTTCTATAATGATGAGATTTAAGGATAGTTAAACATATCTATGTTGTTGTTGTTCTTTTTGTTATTATTTTAAACGTAATATATCAATCATTTCTATTAAGGAATGTTCTACAAATTGCCAAGCATATGTATAGAACACTTTATAATAACTGAAAACTAATAACTTTTGATATTGACAGTGTGGTCTTGTTTATTTATTTCAACTTTTACTTTGGGGTCATTTTTTAAGACGCTAAAATCTTAGACATCAAACATTTCTAAAAACAAGACTTAAACTGTATCGACAAATGAGCCGCGTCACGACAAAACAAACATAGTGCATTTGCGACCAGCATGGATCCAGACCAGCATGCGCATTCGCGCAGTCTGATCAGGATCCATGCTGTTCGCTTACAAACCGTGTAACAAGTAGAGAAACGGATAGCGAACAACATGGATCCTGATCAGACTGCGCGGATGCGCAGGCTGGTCTGGATCCATGCTGGTCACAAACCCATTATTTTGGTTTTGTAATGACGCGGCTAAAACGAATTTCTTTTCTGTAGCAGATACGCAGTTTTTTGTTGTTGTTTTTTTGTTTTGTTTTCTTTAAACTTGTTTACAATTCTGAATTTGTTAGACAAAATGATACTGACCTACCTCATTGCACTGCTCTAGCAATGTTTGTTTCATTTGTATTGAAGTGATACGCGCATGACGTTGAATAACTTTGAAGTACCAATTTTCAGATATTTAATTTTTCAATTTTCTATTGCTTTTATATGTGTGTCATTTCAGTGTCGCCGGGAGATGGATTACATTAGCTGCAAGCTAATTCACTTTACCAATTGAGAGCAATTTCTACGTGGGACGAATATTTGAATTACTGTAAGAGATACTGTTGAATATACCATTTGAAATTTCTAGCATTAATTTTAGGTTTGTCTGGCATTTGTGAAATGCTACTCATGTTTTTTAAGATGACACAATAATTGCAACGGTTTTAGGTGTTAAATCTATTGAAATTGATTTGA
>NW_026858904.1:0-21294 GCF_026571515.1 Ruditapes philippinarum
CAATGCGTTACAAAATGCTTTCTTACAACTAAATAACAACCATGAGCATACTGTAGTTCATTGCAAAACCTATGTAGTACGTAAAAATGTGCTACAAAATATGCATCGCAAAATGCATGAGTGTGTGTATTGTGAAAATAGCTACATATTACTACGGCAAACACTCCCCCACACATATCCACGCGCACGCACGCATCTATACACAGCAGAACAAAATGTTGAAACTCGCGTCGTCAACAGTCATACAGATTTGTGTAGATGAAGGAATGTTGAATGTAAAATACGAGTATTGTAATAGCTATCTCATCAGATTGTTGTATACATAGGTCAATGTATATGTTTGTCACTGAAATCTTCGTACTAGTGTAATTTTTCACAAACATCGGAAGGTAGGTCAAATCAAATTTCATAAAAATAGTATATAGTATATAGTAGTCTTTAAATAAACGCAGAAGTAAATTAGGGCCTTTCTCATGCCCATGTCGTTTGAAAATTGATGCCATTGTTTATAAAGAAAAACTTACATTAAAAAACTTGCATGAAAGCATAGGTAATGCACTTTATTAACTAGTTGCCAAATTTTATATCTTATGTTATAATGTTTCGACCAACAAAAAATAAGATTAAAAAGTGCAGTAACAAACACTTTAAGACCACAATTGATATAAGGCTAATAAATCTCTGTTCTGAACTGCGCATTATTATAATGCCATACTTTTTCATAGCCGTGCCTCTTTCAAAAATGTAATTGCATGAGAGTATTTTGACACCACACCATTTGTGTAAATCTATTTATAATATAATGATATTTACTGTAACGGTTTTTGAATTATGTTTTTGATGACCAGAATATTATTTACTACATTTACATCATTTAACGAATTATCACAGATGTTTGAATATCTATTACTTTGTAAATCGAGAAAATCGAAAGAAAATGAAATAGAAAAAAAAAAGACACGCAGATATTTTATGTTTCACGATGATCTTTTTTTTAACAAATACGATAACAACGAACAAAGAAACAAGACAACGAGTAAACAGAGAAAATCTTTAATCTCGTAGGTACACTTTTGAAACACCTATATTCATTGATGCGCTACTTCCATGTTTGTATCATTTAAACCACTCACTCTAAAGCGGATCAACACATGTCTCGAATGAAAATGTTGAAGTGTCCGCGTTTAATATACTTGATAGCAATTTGTGTTGCTGCAATTTTACTAATGCAAAATGTAAAGGACATATCTGACAATTGGAATTATAGCGAAATATTTACAAAATATGAAAGAAATGAGAATATGGATGACAACAACAAGATGATTGATGATCTATATCAATATCTTATTCATTATCCTTCTAATTTGCCTTACAAACTTTCAAAGCCGCATTTAGAAAATCCATCGCATGGACAAACTCAGTTCGTAGATAGTTTGTTTAAAAACATGGTAGATATTCTTTTACATGATTAACTAGAATAACACATTTATTTTTACTTCATTTACTGATTAATGTTTTGTAAAGGTCTTTTTTTGTTAACCCTTCGTGTTGCATGATTTTAATTTGTAGATGACTTATATAGTATTTGAATTAACATTAATAACTGTGATAATATAGGATATCCACGTAGTAAATACTACAATTAAATAGCGAGGGATGTTAAACTCTTACTAACAAATATTTGATTTCAGATTAACGGATTTTTTATTGAATCAGGGGCTTATGATGGAGAACACTTGTCCAACACATTATTTCTTGAACGTTTTCGGAATTGGACGGGACTGCTTATTGAACCCAATCCATCACTATTTTTGAAACTTTTGAGAAAAAATAGAAAATCATACGCAGTAAATACATGCCTTTCAACAAAAGACTATCCATCGGTTGTAAGTATAAATATAATACTGATAATTTGTAAAGACAGACTAATGTTCACGTAACGTTATTTCATGTACGGAAATAGATAAAGTTGAATCATGCATTTATTAATAGACGGTAATATAATGTGCAATTTGATCGTATTAAAGTATGAAATATAGTACAACTACAAACGAAATATGCATACTCAATACAACGATTGTAAATATGTTAAGTCCACTTAAGTCAAAACAATTCAATGTATCACATATTACTTGTGTCTACTGTTGTGTTCATTAGTGATATAAGGTCATTAGAACTATGCCATTTAAGCAATTGTTTAAACACCTATGTAATACTTTGATCATTTGAAATCATGTTGAAATAAACTTAATGATCTTGTTCATATTATTCAGGAGACATTCTCTAGTGGGAAGGGTGCATGTTTTGGGCGTATATTAGATCACGAAGGAGAAAGTTCTCAAAACCAGACATTTAAAGTGAAGTGCTATCCTCTGTTTTCAATATTACAGGCAATTAACCGCTATGAAGTGGATTATTTCAGTTTAGATATAGAAGGTGCTGAAGAAGGGGTACTTAGTAAAATACCGTGGGAGAAAGTAAACATAAAGCTCATTTCAATAGAACACAATAAATGGCGTGGCGGTAAATTGAACCTCAAACATTTCATGGAAAAGCGAGGGTACAAATGTGTAAAAGAAATCAGTGATGTAGGTGTTGCTCCTGACTTGATATTTGAGAAGGAAACTTCTTAAGTTATGAACCTAACATTGCACATTATAATGTTGTTTTGTATCATTATGTACATCAAAATATAAAATATTAAAATAATTTACCATGTTGTTTTATAGCTACAAGTGTTGTTGTAAATACCCCATTTTAATAATTTAGCGGCAACATTGTCACTGTCATATTTTGCAAAATATTTCTTTTTTTCCTAAAAAAAGAACAAAGCAATGTGTGTCAGCATGTTTTCTATTCATCTGTATATGCACTGTACCCAAACACAACAATTCATGAATAATAAAAAGGTTTAAGAAAATATTACCAAAAATGTGAAACAGATTTGGTTCAAAAAGTCGCATTGCAGAATTTTGTTATGTTCCTTTTATTTTTTTCAAAGTTCAAAATTGTTACATGAAAGTGCCTGTATCTATGAAAATTTGACACCAACGTTTTTCTGAATGTGTGAGCAATAACATATGTAAAAATCAGAAACTTTTACCGTTCAGTTCCTTTTAGACAAGAACAAAAACAAGATGACCCCCTTGACTTTTGATAGCCATATTTTCTTGAAAAATGCTTAAAATGTCTTGAACAACTGTTAAACATACACTTTGCATTTGAGTCTTGCTATACAAATACATCAAATGAAAAATGTTTTACAAATAAATAAAACAACAACTTAGTTTCACTTATTACAGAAGAAGAGTTACGATAAAAAAAATCCAGAATTATCATACATGACTTATTATTTGCAATCGAAGTATGACACTAACTTTGGAATAACGGATTCCAAAACTCTCTTAGAATTGGTCACTCTTGGCGACCTATCACTATTTTTCATAGTACCCTTACCAAAAAAAGGGCTCTCTGGTGAACATTGCGGCAAGTTTGCCGCAAACATTGCGGTGAGTTTGCAGTAAACTGCTTTCAGCAATTATTTACCATGCAAATGAGGTTTGCGGCAAATTTGCCGCAACTAATGAGGTTAGCGGCGAATTTGCCGCTAACTATAGGGGGAGGTAGCTTCTGTTTGCGGCAAATTTACTGCAAACCTCATTTGCATGGTAAAAGTTTGCAGATGTTCGCCAAAAGTTTGCGGCAAATTTGCAGCAAACTTCATTTGCATAGTAAGTTTGCGGAGGTTCGCCAGAAGCTTTTGGTAACACTGCGGCAACTTCATTTGCATATTTGCCAGTTTCAGCAAATATGTTATGGCGATATTTTTGGCGAACATTTTGGTAAAGTTCTGGCGAACAATTTTTTCAAACATTGGAATAATTAAAACTAGCTGAATTATAAGAAAACAAATACATATTGGTTTAACACATTTTTCAATAGAAAAATAAAAGAAATATTACAAACATATCAGTAGAATAAAATGAAATTTGATCAATTTGTAAAATAATGAAATTAATTCCCGAATTAAAAAAAGAGATAAATTTTACACACATTTTATTAGCAACTGATTCTATACATATTTGACTTTCATAATTTCCAACTCTTTCGTTATGATGTTATCATGAATTGTTCATATTACTTAATACAATCAATTAAACAAGAGCCGGTCTTGAACCGGGTGATCCTCCCCGACTAGGATTTGGACACAGAAAAGTATATCTTTTGTAGTTTCAGGGTTATGTTCCAGACAAAGTTCAAAGTGTGATGATTCCAAAATAGTTTGTAAAATCCCACTTCAAATAACGACGTTATGGCCAGACACATTTTTGCTTCAAGGTCATGCTGTGACCTTGACCTTCAAGGTAATGACCCAAATGTTGCGTGTGACACATCGTCTCAATATGGTGATCATGTCGGTGAAAAAGTTGTAAAATCCGACTTCAAATAAAACCAATTTTTTTTTTTTTTATGGGCCGGACACGACTTTGCTTCAAGGTCATGTTGCGACCTTGACCTTCTAAGTATTGACCCAAATGGTGTGTGCGACACATCGTCAATATGGTGATCATTTCTGTGAAATAGTTTGTAAAATCCGACATCAAAATAACCAAGTTATGGGCCGGACACAATTTTTGTTCGAGGTCATGCTGTGACCTTGACCTTCAAGGTAGCGACCCCAAATGTTGCGGGCGACACGTCGTCTCAATATGGTGATCATTTCTGTGAAATAGTTTTTAAAATCCGACTTGAAATAACGAAAAGTTATGGGCCGGTACGAATTCGGGTTCGTGCTTACGCAAAAGACAGACGGACGGACAACCCGATGACTGGATATTGCTCCCCCGAAATTTTTTGGGGAGCAAAAAACAATGTTTGACAATAGCTAGTATTCAGCACATGTTGCAGTATTTCTTAGCACCAAAATTGGGAAATATAATATTGTTGTAACAGCTAAAAATCAGTATTAATAACAATAAATACTAACAATAGCGTTATGTGTTATGCAAAAACAGACTAGACCAATAATGTCTTTCAAAAACTGTAAAAATGAATCTCAAAAATATATGTTGGTCTTATACAAACAACATATTTCATGGACATAATACCTTAAAATTTAAACTCATGTCATATAACATAATGATTGTGAGCAAAACAATAACTGACACGAACAATAATGGCTTTCAAAATAGTAAAAATGAATCTCTACAATATATTTGGGTCTTATACAAACAACATATTTCATAGACATAATACCTTAAAATTTAAACTCATGTCATATAACATAATGATTGTGAGCAAAACTATAACTGACACCAACAATAATGGCTTTCAAAATAGTAAAAATGAATCTCTACAATATATTTTGGGTCTTATACAAACAACATATTTCATAGACATAATACCTTAAGATTTAAACTCATGTCATATAACATAATGATTGTGAGCAAAACAATAACTGACACGAAACAATAATGGCTTTCAAAATAGTAAAAATGAATCTCTACAATATATTTGGGTCTTATACAAACAACATATTTCATAGACATAATACCTTAAAATTTAAACTCATGTCATATAACATAATGATTGTGAGCAAACAATATCTGACACAAACAATAATTGCTTTTAAAACAGTAAAAATGAATCTCAACAATATATTTGGGTCTTATACAAACAACATTTTTCATAGACATAATACCTTCAGATTTAAACTCATGTCATATAACATAAAGATTGTGAGCAAAACAATATCAGCATGGAATAAAATTCTTGTACAACTTTTTTGACCACCAAAGGAACATTTCTGTGAAGTTTGCATGAAATTGGCTTGGCAATTTATGAGATGTTGTTTAAAGATCAAGTTTACGGACGAAAGATAGACAAAAGCTCGCCATGTCACTTTGTAAGCTAAAAACGCAAAAACTTTAAAATTTTTCCCACTCTTCCAAGTTTCATCCCGGGCCCTTTGTGTGAAAATTTTGGTTTTTACTGTTTTTTGGGTGACTAAAACTAAAATTCCATAAAAAGTTTATTAGGGAAAAATAACTAAAAAAACCAAGGTTTTTTTTTCCCAATTTACATTTACCATGTTTAAAACGGGGAAAAAAACCCGAAAATTATAAAAACCTGAAGGTGAATGAACCAAAAAACCCCCCCAAAAAATTTAAAAGTCCCAGTAAATCTTTAGTAAAAGCCCAACCTAAAAATTGGAAGAAAAAAAAAACCATAGGCAGTTTTAAAATTTTTTTGGTCAAAAAAAACTGGTGGGCTTTTTTTTATTTTTGGGGGGATAACATGTATTCTTCCCAAAACCAAATTTTTAAATTTAAAAATGACAATTGGCTCATGTGTAAGTTATTTAATTAAATTAATTCTAACATAATTTAAGGGAAATTTTAACATATTGTGTTAAAAAAACACCAAAAATTAACAAACAAGAGCGATTCACCAGTGATCACATTGCGCTCATGATGCCCCCAATTTCATGTTGGGACAATTTTGTGACATACGGACAGCAACAGATGACAGTGCACAACTAACTTTACTAATCATCCTTAAAGTTTGGATTAAATTTAAACCAGAGTTTTTGAGATAGTCCGGGGACAAGCTTTTGAGTAATTCTGGCAACAACAAGAAATAAAAACCTTTTCAATCAAACTTGCCAAAAAAATCATTAAAACCGAGAAAAACCTGTGCCCCAATACAGCGAAGGGAAAACTTGAACGACAACAAATCATCCTTTAATTTCATTGATAATTGCATTTGTGTCTTATAAGAGAAGTAGTCCAAAAAAATTTAAAAAAAGGGCCAAAACCTTAACAAAATTCAAAAAAACCGGGAAAATTGACAATATGCAAACAAAGTTTGGTACTGACCCCTTTCCTGTAAATTTTTGGATAAAACCCCCACCAGTATTTTTGGGAGGAGTATCGGACAACTTTGTGTTTTGGGCCAAACAACAAAAAAAATTCCAAAACCCACCTTTTTTTAAAAGGGCAAAAAATTTCCCCCCCAAAAACTTTAAACCGGGGAAAACCCCTTTGCAATATGCCCCAGGCCCTTAGCTACAAAAATCCATCCTGTTAAATTTCCATTGAAATTGCTTTTGGGGTTTTAAGAAAGTAGTCCAGACAAAACTTTAAAAAATAAAAATTATTAAAGGGCCATATGATAACTCTGACAAAATCATTGAACCGATAAATGCTGACAATATGCACAACTAGACTTGGTACTGATCATTCCTGTAAAGTTTGGATGAAATTGCACCAGTAGTTTATGAGGAGTAGTCCGGACACAGTTTTTGTGAACGGACGGACAGACAGACTCGACGACGGAGAAATGATCCCTATATGTCGCCACTACTCCGTAGAGGCGACACAAAAATGATGCATGCTGTGAACATCATAGCCAGGTCAGAGCTCAAAGTTAAAACCAGGGTAATTCAAATAACCATTAGGATTTTTCTTCTAAATGCCACTGTTTGAAAGAACAATGTTGACTAACCAGTCTTTACTTGCATGCAAAACTCACTTTTTCAATTATACATCAATAACAGTGGTTAAAATACACACAGATACTTTTCTGACAAATTTCTAAATCATTACTGACATGATAACTGAGAAAAACTAGAAATGTGTCCATAGGACACGGATGCCCCCACACGCCACTGTTTTGTCAATCTTATGACTCTAGGTCAAATAGTTTTTGGACTACATGTGCCACAAGTTGAAAATTAAAAATCACCAAAGGGACATAATTCTGTTAAATGTGGTCGCAGCAAAAATTCCTTCCTTTACTACCATCTTCACATTAAGGTTGTTCATCCCTGGAAGTTTAAGCAAAATCTGCCATCTGGTTTAAGAGGAGTTGCTTTCACAAAATTTCTACATAGTATCATAGTATATGGTGAAAAAATCAACAAAGGGCCATAAATTTTGTTAAATTTGGTTGCAGCAAATATTCCTTCCTTTACTACCATCTACACATTAAGGTTGTTCATCCCTGGAAGTTTAAGCAAAATCTGCCATCTGGTTTAAGAGGATTGCTTTCACAAAATTTCTACATAGTATATAGTGAAAAAATCAACAAAGGGCCATACTTCTGTTAAATTTGGTTGCAGCAAATATTCCTTCCTTACTACCATCTACACATTAAGGTTGTTCATCCCTGGAAGTTTAAGCAAAATCTGCCATCTGGTTTAAGAGGAGTTGCTTTCACAAAATTTCTACATAGTATATAGTGAAAAAAATCAACAAAGGGCCATAATTCTGTTAAATTTGGTCGCAGCGAAAATTCCTTCCTTTACTACCATCTACACATTAACGTTGTTCCACCCTGTAAGTTTAAGCAAAATCTGCCATCCGGTTAAAGAGGAGTTGCGTTCACACAAGATTTCGGGACGGACGGACGGACTGACAAGTGCAACATTGTGGGGGCATAAAAATAATCTTTTTTTTACTTACATGTTAAACTGTCAAATCCTCTTATGTGCCAGGCAGTATCTACTGCACTGGACATACCACTGCGGGTTTTTACAGGGAAATTTCGGGGAAAGTCTTAATCTGCTGTGAGGTTTTTCAAGATGTGGACCACTTCTGATTTTGTTTTCAACCTTTGACTGTCTGTGAGAACTGTAATTGTAAAAACATATTTCAAAACTATTTTGTGTATTTTAAAATTCATCTTTAAAAGTAATATTGACAAGTATTGAGGAGATACACCAATGAATTGACAATAACTTATTTATAATTAATGTAACACAATGTTCATACTAGAATAAGTTCTGTTAATTATTAAATGCTGATTGCACGACTTTTTCCTGACCAATTTTGGTAATCACTTTTATGAAATAATTCGGACTGCATATCGATTATTCATCACATAAAGACACATCAAATTGTTTCTATTGAAGACGACCCCAAATAGCATTACAAAATTATCACAGTATTATTATTGAATTGCTACACCATGATTATAAATACAGTGTAACTTCTGAATTCCGGAACTTCTAAAATCCGGAAACTTCTGAAATCCGAACATTTTTCAGAGTCCCAGAATTTCTCCTTCTGTTTTCAATGTAATTAATACCTCTGAATTACGGAACTTCTAAATTCTGAATTCCGAACAATTTTTTGGATAAATTTGGGGTTTTTTTCAATTCAAATTTACTTCCAAAATCCGGAAATTGAAAAAAGTGTAAAGGAATATATACTTGTGTCTGTAAAGTTAAACATTTAAAATGTCACTATCTTCCAATTAGCAGTAACCATTTATCTTGACACCTTTTAGAATCACAACCTGTCAAGCATGTCAAACACTTGATTAAAGTGTGAAAGTTAAGAAGTACAATGTGAAGAAAATAAAAAGATTACAGGTTAATAGCAGGTACAACATGAAATATACTAAATGATTAATTGTGATAATTAATTTACATTATGCTATTGTATCAACATATTCAGTTTTATGTGATAATGAAATTTAAATTAAATATATATTTTTTTTAAAAAAGTCCTATAAATTCTGCAATTTTATGAATTTAATCAGCTTTATATATATTTTTCAGCAAGTCTTACTTAAATAATTGATACTTGATCACATAAATCCTAACTTCTGAATTCCAGAAACTTCCAAATTCCGAACTTTTTGGCTAGTCCCACAGGTGTTCGGTTTTCAGAAGTTACACTGTATATATAAAAAAAATCTCATAGATTTCAACTTACGGTTTCATAGGCATTTTTGTTTGATGTATTGTTGAGGATTGTTTATCACAATTGTATAAATCTGACCATTCACTGTCATTTCTAACTGTAGCATCTGACTGAAGAAAAGACCTTGAATAAAAAAAAACGTATGTACAGACAGTATATGGAGAGATATTCATATATTGAAACAACTGACCCAACACAAACAGTTCAACAACACCAGTCAGTTTTGCACTTTCCTTTACTTTCGTAAATAAACAAAATACAGAAAACAAACTACCAGTACTCACTTTAGTGCTGGCGAGGCATCTGCAAAGGACATCCTCCAAGATCTTGTCAATAAGACCTTCCATGATGTTGTGTTCTGATAGCATTGATTCTTCATGATGCACATCCCTTAAAAAGAATGCATGTATTTAATAAGAATTTTAGTCTTAAACCAATGAAGGTAAGTTTGTCATGAAGAAATAAATACTTTTTAAAAAAAAAACAAATACACATTCATGTTATTTTGAAAAAAAAATATGTACATGAATATCGGGTAACATGCAAAAACAACAAAGCCATTGTTTTAAAAATTCTTTTCTCATATATGGATTGAATAATATTCTTTGGTTCCCTAACCACGAGTGTGCCAGCAATATAGCATTATACCATGATAAGCTGCATAGACATATAATTACAAAATAATTTTTTGAAATTCTTCCAATTCAATTACATGTTATTTCGAAAAATATCATTGTTAAATGTGTCTTACTCCATTTCTTTGATCTTTCGCAGCAGATTCTGTCGACATAGAAGCCACTGTCTCAATGATATTTCCAACACGTCTCTCCATTTTTTTCATGTTTTTATTTCAAATTGTTGGTATATTGAGTGTTGACAACTTACACTATCAATCATTGCTGTTAGAAAATGAAAATAAACAAATTATTTCATTTAAGTATACAAATATTTTGTCAAAAAAAACTTCACATGGATTGTAATTTACATAACCCTGATAATAACATATTGCATAAATTTATATAGAGCTATTTTTATCTGCCTCATGTATGTTGAATATTTACTGTGACTGTGGTGTATTGGCAGCCTAGTGTAAACTGTGTCTTTTATATAAATGTACATGTAGGATTCTGCAATGTCTTACTAAAAATTGCATGTTGGCAAGATTTAATTTAGCAACGTTTTTATCATTTGTTTTTTCAAATTTCTCAGTGACTTTGGGGAAGTTAAAACAGTTCAGAGGGAAGTTTATAAAAAAAAAATTCACAATAAGGAGTAGTGTTTTACAGTTACGCAAACAAGATACATGTATGTATTCTGCATAATAAATTAATTATTTATAAATCTGAAACATAAATTTGGTCCTCATAATTTCTCTCATACGGGGATGTCAAAGACTTTGGCTTGCCCGGCTATAGACTACACGTGTATATTTAAAAGAAAATCAAATAAAAAACAATTAAAAAATATATAGAATTCTATACCCATCAATGAAATTTTCATTCCAGTGTCACTTCTAGTCAGGCACTGCAATTTACAATGTAACTCAATGATAATAGGCGGGGTATTCCGATAACGGAACAAATCTCAACTTTTCGGAATAAATAATAACGTCGAGTGTTCCGAGTGAAACGGAAGCGGTGCATGTAATACCGAATGACAACCTTTAAAAACGGAAAGAATGAAAGGAATTTTTTAACGACTTCCCCGTTCATAGGCTTTTGCCTAATTTCATATTAATTTTACATGCCCTTGACATCATTGGAAGACAAGTAGATAAACACGATAAATGTATATTTCATTTTGGTACGAGACCTTAAGCTTACATCTATGAATTCATAATCAGTATATAGTACTTAATCTAAAGTATGATGGCAAATACATTAATCACTTACCTGTTCCTAATTTTGTGTTGACAACGAAACAGGCATTCCAACTCAGGTCTTCAATCTACTAGAGTCTATTGTGTTTTTTCCATAAGGGAACACAATTCACATGACCACATTCTGTGTATACAAATATCCAGAGGCACCCTGTTAATTCACTCCTAACATGTTGTCAAAAGTTAATGGTAGCCTATTTGGTCCAAGTCTACATTTTTTACAAAATCTTAGGTTTTGACCGTAACACGCCAAACTCAACGATTCTTCTTCCCTCTTTCCAACCCTCATTAATCAACCGATTTAGGAAGAGTTGAAGTTTTGTAGAGCTGTTTGGTTGACCCGTAATACTGGTTACCTGCACTATAGTTATGTTCTATAACTAAGTCGGGATACTTGGGTTTTCTGCATCTTTTTACACTTTTTTTGAATCGACCGAGCGTATCACGCCTGTAAGACGCCATGTTAGATATCTACGAAAATTACGTAATTTTCTTGGGGAAATACTACCACGTGACCGGGGATATCCGCTATTATTAGAATTCCGACTTTATACGTAAACAAACGAAGTTCGTTACGATAAATGGCGAGATATGGCGGTAATTGTCGAAGATTGCCGATTTCATTATGGGTCTTCTACCTTATAATTTTTTAACTGTTATTGTAAACTACAATACCCTCCATGATACATATGATGTTTCAATTTGATAACTCTTAGGCAAAAAAATAAAAATAAGTTTGTTTCCACTTCCCGACCCATTAAAATAGGGTTGGGTAGGTAGGTTATAGGTAGGTACATGAAGGACTTTTTTTTATAACAACAAGAGAGCAGTTGTTTATAAACATATCAGTTTAAAATAAAAAAAAATGCGAAGTTATAACAGGCACAGCAAAAATAATGAGAGTCACGTTGAATCAAACACATGGATTAATACAGTCATTACATTATTTTTTACTGAAAACACAGGTATATCAAGATGACTGGAAACTAACCTGACTGATATGTTGCCCCTTCGAGTGACTCTGTAGCTGACTGGTTGAGAGCACACTCTTTTTTCAGAAACAATCCCTTTGTTGATTCCTGACATGTCTGGCGTTTGATGGCACAATGGTGTGCATACTTCTGTGTGACAAATCAGCTTGTTTGTTTACCTGTGAAGAATTTTAAACACGTATGCATTTTCATTGCTACTTCAGATATTAAACTTTTTTACAAAACATACAGCAACCGGTATCATGAACGAAATTGTTGAAAGACAAACAAAAAGAATTATATATACTATGAAAGATTAAAGTGTACACGTAGATAGTCATTAAATTAATTGAAAAACAAATCTTGTTGATGGTATAATTGCAAAATGCAAATATGCTGAATTGCAAAATGTGAAAATTGAAATTGTAAGATAAAACAAAAAAAAAATACTTTTTCTTAAATATTGGTATTTATGCACTTACTTGTAGCCCGTGTAGAAAATCAAACATTGAATTAAAACTGCAAAACATTGGAACTGAAAATCAAAAGTTTAATGAAATTGTTAAAGAGTTGAAATACACATCACTTATAGATCACAGCACTTGGACCATTAATCAAAACATTACAAGACAGTTCCCAAAAATGTTTTTCAGTTACTGTAGTCTATAACATCTTTGATAAAGAAACGTAAACCTGTGGGATAAATTCTTAGCTTGGCAATCAAAGAAAACTGAATTAAATTGATGACTGTTTATAAAATAATTGCATATTACTAAAATGGATATAATTCTATTAAACATTTGCCAAGGTAAATGATGTACTGAAAATTGTAAAACAAGCTCATTCAAAGCATAACAAACATTTGAACAACTTTTCAACTGTTCATACCTCTACTATGTAGTTTCTTTCTTAGTTTTTAAATGCTGCAGTTGCTTGAACTCGAACAATTAATTCCTCACTCCCTCCATAGTAAATGTTCTTTGGAGCCTTTAAGGACACTTCTCGGTTTGCGTGTTCACATTGCTGACTTGACCCTAGGTTCACTAGTAGGCTGGATTTGGCAATAAAAGGTTTCATAATGTCGTCTAACCGTTGCTTTAACTTCACCAGTCAAACTTGATTTGTATGGTAAAGAACGGTGGATATAGGATACATCTTTATTCCTAAGAAAAAAAACCTTGGCTGACACAACTGATGACCCCCAAAGTTATGGGGAATAATTGCCTTAAGGTTTTCTTGTAATCCATTCAAGTCCCAACAGTTCTTAGAAAGGGCATATGACACACACTTTTGTAAATGGCTTATATTTATCTTACTGATTTTTAATTTCCTTCTCATTTTGTAAACCATAAAAGCTTTTACCTAATTGTTTTGATCACATGGTTTTTATCGTATCTCTTTTTCAAATTGATACCATGCTTGTTTTTAAGTCTGCCAAATAAAGTGTTGTCGCCATCACCTTCAAGAATTTCAACCTGTGTACCTACTTTTGCTAAAGCCAGTACAGCTTTCTCTCTACTCTCACTTTCCATGGAACGGGCACTTCCAAAGTGGTTTCGTACACATCGGTGTTGTTGCTAACCAGCGCGATGACGTCTTCACCAATGGCATGAACATTGTCTGTGGCAGATGACACTCTTCAGAACTTTCTTCCCCAACTTTGACGAACTCATTTGACGAACTTATTTGACGAACTCATTAAAAATGTATGAGCTGAAAATTAAACATTAGCACCAAACTGAGAATTCCGTAAAAAAATTACATAATTACGTACTTTCTTGGGTATCGGATGCTGTAACATAACACATCATTTTGGGTGTAAGAACTTTCCCTGTTTCATCATTACAAGTATTTATTTTCAAACTAAGTTAGATATATTAATTTCTAAAATTGTAATTATTATCTAGCACCAACAAACTTACTCCTAGTTCATTCATTCTGTGCTAAATTTGGTAAGATAAGTCACATTTAATTTATTAGATAAGTGATATTTAATATATAAAATGTATTTCATATATTGCAACATAGAAGAAGCAATAATATTCACAAAACTAACAAAAAACCCAGCTTACATGTAAAACTGTCAAAGCCACGCTTTTGCCAAGCTGTATCAGCAGAGCAGGACATACCATACCATACCGACTCTTAGGCTTGAATGTGGAGAGGATATTCTTTATGATGGCTGTTTTTCTACATGTGTTATGGCCAAACAGTTTACACTTTCTTCTATGCTGTCCTGGTGGTGAGGGTGATGCCTTTTCAGGGCCCTGTTTTATTACTTGTTGGTACAAATGCAGTTTGTAAGACGGACCTGAAATATTCTAAAACTGTTAGAAATATTTACATTATTCATTGGATTAAAAAAGTACATGTATATGTAACTGAAATATTTTTATTTAAAATTGATGTTATGGCCTAAACTTCAGCAAATTTTGAGAACCGAAAGTGTAGTGTTTTCTGAATAAATCTTAATTCGAATATGTACAAATGAGTTATTATTTATAAGAAAAACTTATCTTTAACTTTAGCTCATATTTTCTCCATCACAATAGAAACGCAATGATCTCTACAAATATATATCTTTATTATAAAAATTTTGCTGATGACATAAATGAACAAGGAAAACTTATGTTAACAATATTCATGTATTTCAAGTTCCTTATGTTCAAACAACATTACATTTTGATGTTACTGTCGCGCAAAATTGTTGGAAATTATTTTTTGTTTTATTCTATTAAAACCAGGACAAACCCTGTAAAACAGCTTATGATATATAATATACGTAATACATGAAACTTTCAAATAATTGTTACAGTAAAAACTGTTTAACAGTTAACTTAATAGGTTGCTGCTGATGCATCTGGCAATGGTGCCCGACCCAGATCTTCTATGAGACCATCTATGCTAATTGCCGCCTCTATGGATTCTTTTTGGGAAATTTCATTTTTAAAATATATTCGAAACTGTGTATATGTTGTTGTATATACAACACAGTTTCGAATATATTTTAAAAGTGAAATATATTATTGACCCATATACCACCTCGATATCCCACAACGTGAGTCAGATTTTGACGAAATGACCCAATATTTTGACCAATTAAACGACAGTGTTTTAGAAGCAAAATTTAAATGAAAATAACATTAATCGAATTTTTAAGAAAAAAGTCATTTTTATCTATAAAAAAATGACCCACAGTGCAACATTTGTTTATAGAACACGCTTCAAGGAAAGCTTCTTTGCCAGAAACTCTCATATTTTATGATAACCCACAATGTATAGATACATGTCTGCTTGATGACCCTTAGAACGGTATGGTACAGCCGCAGTGTATTCTTGGAAACTAAATGGCGGCGCTCCCCCTGGGGAAAACGAGCGGTAAGTGAAACACATCTAATTTTATCATTTTGTCATTCATTTTGCAATTTTAGGAAATTATATAAATAAACATAAACAAATAATTGAAAGTCGATAACGTTTTCGGCGTTTAAACGCAGCTGTTCTAGATACAGTGTGTTGATTAGGGGTGAAACAGACGTACCGCATTGTTTGCTTACGGTTCGTACCAAGGCCAAAAAGTAAATCCAATGAAATGTTGCGTATGTAGGCATTTATCAGGTAAAACATGCTTAAAATATGAGATTGTAAGGGTATCTGCAGTGAGATCATTAATAATACTGTTAAACAAGAGGACATTTCACGCAACGGCAACAACAACAACAACAACAAGGTCAAATGTCGTCGAAACAATTTCCCTCGAAAACAAAGGAATAAAAATATATTGCCTAGATAACCATAACATTTTTTTTCCATTTCTCTCAATCACTCATTTGTTGTTGTTTTCTTTTTTTCGTTAGTTTGCATTAAAAATCAACAAATAACTTCTAGATTGGCGAAAGTTTAGATGTGAAAAAATGCCGATTAATCTTTTTGAAAAGGCAAATGGCACAATGCCTTTTATCTTGATTTTAAGGTTAGATAATATGTTTTAAATAGGGTTATAGAATATGTTTAAATATTCTTCACACTAGATTCACTCATGTAATGAGCTTTAAACATAAACGCCACGAGCTACTGGCACTAGTTGTGCAAACTCTGCGCACCGGTTACGCTACGGCCAGTAATCTAATTTCTGTAAGGGGAGATCACTGCGTAGGAGATTTCTAGTTGTGTTGACACATAGATTGAGAAAGGTAGGTAACTTTCCGTTCAAATTCTAATGACAAACTGACATGGTCGTATTCAAAGCTTCGTATCTGTTACAATTTTCACTCAATTTTAAAAAAAGTCAGGTTTGTGTATCACAGAAATGATTGACCTTGTCGAGATATGATTGCCGAGTAGATTTTCTGCTTTAGATAATCAACAACGATAGTACGCGTCGTGAAACTAATTAAAACTCTACTCGGACACGATGTAACCGAAGTAATGCATACATGTGTAATCAATGGACATTTGAACACCTATTCTCACAAGATAGTCCCAACTTAAATTGACAAAATGTTAAAAAATGAACTTGTTTTTTATCAAAGTTTTATTACATAGATGGTTAAAGAGATATCTGTCTGACAAATTGGGAAAGTTACAGCACTCAAACTCGATTATTATCTGTAGAACAGCCACTGAAACAAATTGAGTACTTTTGCAAAATGTAATTTACGTTACCTTAACTAAAAATAAACCAATGGTCATATTAAAGATATTTTGATATATTCTATATATGCACTTGATACAGTCCCTAAAATATGTTCTTTAATTGTCAAAATAAATAAAAAAATAATTGGACAATTGGAAAAATAATTAATCTAAAAAAAGTTTAATAAATAATTCAATATTAATAAACAACATTTAAACACTTTTAAAAAGACTTTGAAAAAGCAAAAGTGAAAAAAGTTAGATGTAAAAAAATGGGTACGTTTCATATTGGGGATCTTTCTTTTTGGTTACGTTTTTGACTTGCTTCAATAGTGATAAGGAATAAATCATTTACACAAAAAAGTACATAATGATAAACCAATCAACTGTGGTCGGAATGTTTATAAAGAAACAATAGAAATAAAAACACTTTGCTGATATTTATTTGTACTTGTACATGTAAATGGTCGACATTGTGATGATTGCGCAATTTCATCACAGATTCTAAACAATAGTTTTTGGAGGGTGCGACAAATGTAAACAAGTGATAATCTGCTAATAATATCCAAGTATTCCGCATACATGTAGTTCACATTGCATAAAAAGTAAGCCTTTTGAATGTGTGTGATTTGATAACCCCACTGCAGGTGTTTAACTTTAACTTGTAACCGTGAAGAGAGGTGATTATTTAAATGAACACCATGTTGGGTTTTTCTAATTCTAAAATTATTTATTTTGGCCAGTTTGGTCAAAGATTGGGTATAATCCCACTATATATTAGCAGATTGACCATTACATCTTTTATTCTTCAATGGCATCGCTTATAATCCATGAATTCATTGAAATGGTACTGCAAGCACACATTTATTCACACTTTATACCGTGTCCACCTCATAGGCAGGAGGTCGTGGATTATATCCTCCGCTGCGACATACTAAAGTTGTAAAAATGGTACTGGTACAGCTCTCTTGCTTGGCACTAAGCATTATAAGGCTAGTTGTGGGACTGGTTGGCCCGGTGTCAGGATAATATGACTTGGTGTGGCGATAATGCCAAAGGTCAACAGCTGTTACTGATACTGCAGTGTGGCAGCCTTTATCTTGGATGTTAAACCAAACATACAAACAAACAAAACCATGTTTAGTCGTCGCAAATCGGCATTGCCAGTTTCGTGCTGAACAAAACTGCAACGGGGAGTTTTCAAAAAAGCTTTACAAGCCTCCTACTCAATCCGTAAATTTTATTTTATGTAATTTGTTATGTTAATATGTGAATTATAAATAAAATATTGTTTAAACTAAAACTGCAACATTTGCATACACATGATTGTCTTCTTATGAATTACTCCCCTAATTAATCTCCCCTGTAATAGGTTATGCATTTATGACAGTTTACCAACTGACAGTCTGACTTGGTGAAGGAAGCGCGTGGTGGGTTGGTTATTGATTTTTTGGAGTCCTGAACATCTTAACGTGCGTCAAGTTCAACTGATAACCAAACTGGTCGCTAATTTAATAACAAAGGGTCGCTTATATCAGTTAAGAATATATTTGGGAAAATAGTTGTTGGCATGAAAAATCGCCTAATTTGAAAACTGTTACAATATCAGTCACTAGTTGACTTATGAATGACTTATGGAAAATCATCATTGACGAAAACAAATCTTAAGGTTCTGAATGTTCTGCAAAGTAGGGTCGGTCACGTATCATTTTAAGGCCTAATTTAATTGTAGGTCATACTGTTCATAAGGTAGATCTACTTTTTATGTGGGAAGTGTTTTCTGATTAACCATGGTGGTTCAGTTACGTTCAGAAAATAAACTGTATCCAAACTCTTAAATCAAACACTTTCACCTGGTCATTTCTTATCTATATTAAATGTTTATGTGCACTATATCTTGGTTAATTTGGATTTCCAGCCAAATAGCCCCAGGAACTCATAAGTTGCTGAAGTTACATTTCATGTGTAGCTTATGGCAATTTGGCACTCTTGTCTACATTTGAACCACAATCATGTTTAGATATCTTAAGCCTTAAGGGTCGATTATAAGTTATTTGATATATTCATTTATAATTTTTAGCTACGGGAGAGTTTGAGAAAAACAGACAATATGAGCAATGATTTTGATCAAGTAATTAATGGTTTTCTAGTCTCTTTATATCATGCAGTTTTCTTGAACTTATTTAAAGGGACTCCCCTGAGATTTTTCTACATGACGGGACTGGAAATAATTTTTTGGGATTATTACTCCATCTGATGAAGACCTATACTAATTACCTATGTAAAAAAATTCAGATCATTAGCTCGCTCTGTTTTTCCAGAATAATTATTAAAATTGTGAAAACTGGCCCAAAATTGAATAGCGTTTAAACGCTTTTCAGTCAAATCGAACTGAGACTAGCACAAACATATGATTTTCGATGTATTTCTTAATTATAATTTATTTATATTTCTGTTTTAAGTGCTCGTGCTAATCTATGTGAAAAATTATTTTTTTTATGTTTTAGGCTTATACACCTCAGTGGAGTTCCTTTAAGGATATTTGTTTCAATATATCTTCTTGTTGAAAATGCCATGACCTTATCTTTTTTCATAATGCAAGTTTTACAACTTCATACAATGATCAAGCACATGGAGAGAAAGTGCAGTGCACAAAACCATAACTCCATCTTGACTTATTACAGAGTTAATGCCCTTTGTTACTTTTCTTTGTCCGGATCATAACTTGAAAGTACAAGTTGGATTTCAAAACAATTTCATACAATGGTCAACCACAATATGAGAAAGAGCAGTGCACAAGAACTATAACTATCTAGAGTAATTTCAGAGTTATTGCCCTTTGTATTGTTTTCCTTGTCCGGAGTATAACTTGTAACCTTGTCCGGAGTATAACTTGTTAAGTACTGATTGGATTTCAAAACAATTTCATACAATGGTCAAGCACAATGAGCGGAAGTGCAGTGCACAAGAACCATAACTTTATCTATAAGAATTACAGAGTTATTGCCGTTAGTTACTTATCCTTATTAAAATAAGAACAATATTTATTTGGTATAAAAAGTTTTGTGTAATATGTCAAATTAAAACAACATACCATTGTCACTTGGCACTTGATTGTTGTAAAAAAACGCTGTGTGTGGGTATTAATCACCTTTAGTGATAGCTCTAGTTTATTTCAAATCTACGTTGGTTAGAACAATGGCTTGTAGATTTGCTATGTCCTCTAATATGGTCAATACTGAAATTGGCTGTACCAACAATGAAGCGGCTGTTATCATTTGCTGCAACAAAAAAAACCTACCATTTTTGGTAAAATGTTCTTTGCCTTTTCATATTATCTTTTTTAGTCCCCTATCGCTTTAACCGGAGGGGATTTTATGTTTACCATCCGTCCGTCTGTCTGTCTATCTGTATTTCTGTCTGTCTGTCAGTCAGTCCGTCCGTCAGTCCACAAAACTGGATCCCGCGATAACGCGATAACGCAAAAAGTACTAAAAATATGTTTATGAAACTTGATATATGGATAAATGGCAGTATTATGCACGATTTCTTCTTTTCTTCCTAATTTGAAAATTATGGTTGCTATTGCAACAAATATACTGAAAATATGGCAAATTTAACACATACACTGGTTCAAGTGATAACGCAAAAAGTTCTGAAAATGTTTTTTTATAAAATTTAAAATATGGGTAGATGACAGTCTGGAGATTATGCACATCATTACATCATTTTATTTTCGTCCTATGTTGAAAATTTTGGTTGCCATGGCAACAAATATATAGACTTTCAATATAATTTCTGATTTTTATTTTTACGCTTTTTTACTAAAAGTTCTTTATTTCTTAATGTATTTACTTCAAACTTGAAATATAACTTTATGGTCATCAACTACATCACAAGTGACAAGGTTCTTAACTCTAGCACAAAAATTATCAGAATTTCCTCCCTTGAACTTATAATTTTAATGGAAAAAATGTTGTCTTTTTTAATTAGCTTCTTTATTTCTTTCTTGTATCTACTTCCAACTTATATATGTTTTTATTCACTCAACAAATTTTTAAGTTTCAATATTCTGGCAAGACTGTTTCCAAATTTTTTT
>NW_026858905.1:0-56684 GCF_026571515.1 Ruditapes philippinarum
AACAATAAAATGATGCGCTATAAAACTTAGTATAAGTTTCTACATCCAAGATACATTTGATCGCACAATGAGTTTGAGCCCTCCAACATGATAAAAGTCTTTGTACAAGAAGTTAATACAACCGGTAAGGAAAGAGGAGATCCTCGAGAGCAATGGAAACGAAAAATATAAGTGAAAAGTAACAACACTGGTACTGATGAGTAAAATGGCATTACTGTAGTATAGTAATAAAATGATATGAAATGGTAAAATACAATAAGCCTAATAGAAAATACATATGCGTCATACATGACAAGTATACACGAAGCAAGCTGGTTTTACCAATTGTCACTGCTCAATCCGTATATCGGGTTTCTGGCCAAGAAAGCCATTTTCGAGTCTATGTAACTGTTGCGGTAGTTCTGTTCGCCATTCAAGAGTGGAGATGGAAACCTTGCTTCGTAATGAGGTCCACGTAGTTCTTCCTCATTTACAGCATCAGTACCATGTTCTCGATGAGAAGCATTTATAAACTTGGCATCATTAGACAAGGGTGGTTTAGCAGAACCGTTATATATTGAGGAAGTGTACCCATTACTTTTTTCATGTTGCAAGTTATCTTGGCGGCCGCTCGGACTATAAATGACATAACTTGATCCTAAGCCACTTGAGTAGATATGGGGTTTATTTGTTTCATCTGTATTCTGTAGATTTGTTGTACCGTTTTCAAAGACATCGACGTAATTGTTTCTTTTCCTAATTGGTGATACCTTTCTTTTTACTCTTCTGTCTGGTCTTATCCTTAAAATATAGCAGAAAATTACTGGTAAAGCAAGCAGATTTGAACTTTTAAAGTAATTAGCAATTATGTTTATTATTGTCGAATATAAAGAAATTTATGTGTGATATTTTATTCAATTTACACAATTGATAGATAAACGATTTAAACAACTGGCCAATATAATACCGTGCCAAACATACTTATTGACATGTCAAACTTATTTATTGTTCACTACCATGTTTTATATTACATCTATGTGGGCTCACTGTCCGGTTATTTTGCAAAATAACTATTTCAAATACTATTCGAGCCGCGTCATGACAAAACCAACATAGTGCGTTTGCAACCAGTATGGATTCAGACCAGCCTGTGCATCCGCCCAGTCTGATCAGGATCCATGCTGTTCGCTATCAGTTTCTTTACTTGTAATAGGGTTTGTAAACGAACAGCATGGATCCTGATAAGACTGCGCGGATGCGCAGGCTGGTCTGGATCCATGCTGGTCGCAAACCCATTATGTTGGTTTTGTCGTGACACGGCTCATTTCATTTTGATTTCAGAAAAATATTTTTATTTTACAAAATAATTAAAATAGTTAAGGTTTGAAGCTTTTTGCTTGCTATCTTTCCGTCTTAACCAAACCATAAATGCGTTTTGAAGTGCATATCATTGGTTACTCTACTCGATTATCATATTAAATATCAAACACTTTCATTTCTGTTTTATCCCTTTTGTTCTACATGTACTTAAATCATGACCAGGTTACACAACGTATCATCTTAGACTCAAACATACCCATATATGATATGTAATAACTTGACAAGTCCAATTAGAACTGCTACAACAGCCACTAATATGCCTATCAAAATGACCCAGTTATCTTCTATCCATGTCTACAAATGACAAGTTCAAGATACATTTTCCAACATAATTGTTATATACACATTGGTACGATAATGTCTGAACAAACAGTACTCGGATTACATGAAAAATAAAAATTATATTTGTTAAACACATCAACATAAAGATATATCTGTTATATTTGTATGTTGTTGTTGATGTTCTTTTGACATATAGGTAGATATTATCCGAAAATCGGCAAATGTGAGTTTTTCTCTTCTAATCCCGGGGAACAAACAAATACAGCATTGTGCTTATAATCGTTATAATCTGTAAAAGTGTGCTTGTACCTCGGCATGAGACATTTGCCGAATTCCGGAGTATCTCTAATGTTTCATCATTGTATAAGAAGACCTCAACTTCCACTCTGAGCATTTTCACCACTCAATTCCACATAAATGCAGTAAAATTAAAAAAATTCATGTTTTGCTTTTATCGCTGTGAAGTCATTTTATGTATAACAGCAAAAATGTCGAAAATCGAATAATTGTTTCATTTCCAATTGCTACTTACATGTCCGACCTCAGCTGCTGGAGTGTTTTCGTTGTTCTTTGGTACAAAATGAAGAATGTTGATGATTTCGTCTGTATGGAAATGTTTAAGCTGGTGTCCAATAAGTGTTGCCGACAACAGCTTACCATCACAAAGAACTCCGATATAGATATTACTAGATCTGAAAAAATGTGCCTAAATTTGTTAATGAATTAAACTTCCACTTTGTTCGGCTTATATGACGAAATCCAGAAGTCACTTAACGATTAGATTTTCCACCTATTATATCATCTTCTCCAAACCAATTAGACAATCATAAATACGGAAAACTGCATTTACAAAATTGAATGATGTTAGAATAATTCAGGTATCTACTAATTAAAAAAAATCACTGCAAAGTTTCAAATAGTGTTCAAATCTATGCACTTCGCCGCTATGTCCGTTTATTTCCGTAATTTGGGAAAAGAGTATGTTTACACGAATCTTGCTCATTGGCAAATTTTAATTTACAAAACTATCTGCGGAATAATGCAGATGTATCCGAAATATCACATACAATTGTTTAAAATGCATGTACTATTTCTGTCTTTACAGTAGAAGAGACCTATTATAAAAGCTACTTGTTCAAATTACATTGTATGTTTCGATTTCAGTACGAAATACTCCTGATTGATTACAACAGTGCATATAATTTCATCTGGCACAACGTCATGAAAATACCCACCCATTTGCAAAGGAAAACACATCAAACATAACTCTGACGTGTGCACAATTTTGTGTAATGTTTTCCAGCAACATCTTTACGCTATCCGTTATGTTATCTTCATCTATCCCTTCTGGTCTAAGTGCCGGTAGCAGTTTTACAAATAATTCTGAAATGTAAAATATTAAACATTGATTAAGTTTATTATGTTATATTTGAAATAAGTTTTGTAAGCAAATGATATTCTCTCTCATATAAAACAACCTCTTAACCTTTTCCCTCATATAAGCGTGTTTTTTGAGGCCTCAAACAGTGAAAAAATGCCCTATTTAGGCCCCAAACACTGGTTTTCGTTTAAAAAATGTTGTTAAAAAAAGTGACCACTTTTTCGGCGCCGTCCCCCATCCAAATGTTACATGAGGGGGTTGCCAGAAGGGGGATGTGCCCCCTTCTTTTTTGGGGGGGGGGGGGGGTTTGAAGGGGGGCGGAGTCCCCCTCATCGCCAAGAAAATTTTGGACATGTGACAGGCTAAAAATGGCCTCAGTTCGATCTTAGGGTAACTAGTAACCGACGCTGAAAAGCCTTTTACTCTATCTCAATTCATTGAGAAGTTGCAGCACTTTGAAATCAGTTTTGATGGAAAATAACAATGCAAAATAGTGATTTTTGGCAATTTTGAGACGTCCCCCCGTTGCCATGGTAACAGGAAATTTACGATTGAGCATGCTGTTACAGAGGCTATGGTGTAGTCAACATTTGTGCCAAGTTTCATCAGTATTGAAGCATTTTTCATAGTTTCATAGAAGTTTGAACTTGTTACAGGAGGCTTTCCAATGAAAACAGCCATTTTTCGCAATATGCTCATGGGGTAAAAGGTTAAAGACAAAATGTTGATCATTTAATTAAATGGTCAATGTAATGGTTAAATATCACCAATCTTACTATCACCAAATGTGTAATACATTAGAAAATGTCTTTCAGTCTTTTCGGTGAACAATTGGAGCATTTCTCATTCAAAGTTTTAATATTAAAATCATGTATACAAATATATTTCATTTTATACAAATATATTTCATATAATACTTAAGATCAATAGAATAATGTAGAAATGCATACACTCCTTTTAAACTTGTAATATAGCAAAGATCGCTACAACATTAATGTTATATTGCATTCATCTCACACTTTACAAGTAGAATTTAATCACAAACGGTAATTTCACGTTAAATAACAACATTTTGACTTAAATTAAGGACAATGGTTGAGTGTAAAGCCATATTTAAATCAATTACGAGGATGGGTCAATATGTAATGCACTGTGAAATATATTTTCTACTTTAGCTTATATTTGTTGTGTTTCTGTATGCTATGCATGAAGGCAGCTGCTTTCAAATGAATTAAGATTTTTATCCACATTTAGATATACATTTCACGAGTAACTTCGTGTAAAATATGGCTGGTAAACGCTCAGTTAAAAGCGCTGAAATAGGGACTAGAAAAATCTGCTCTAAAAGTTTATAATGTCACTTGTAATATATATGGCAACAATGAAGAATCTTATGCAACTGTTTCAAAGGGGATGCACAAATTCAAAAATGGACACGAATCAATTAAAAATGCCAGTAAGTCTGGTAAAAAACGCTCTACAGTACCTGACAAACATATTTATAAAGTCAAGCCAAATATTGACAAACATGCGAGACTTTCACCTACCCAGATAGCCCACGGATAGGCAGGGATATCAAAAGGGTCAACTCATACGATTCTTAAGAATCACCTGAAAGGTAAGCGGAATACTGCCAAATGGATACCCCATTTGCTAACATCTGACCAGAAGAAGGAGCAAGTTAAATGCGCTCTAAAATTACTGACAATGTTTGCTAAATATTACACTTGACGTTTTTTCTAATATTGTGACAATTGATAAAAAGCTACTTTTGTCACTTGACGGGCCGCCTAAAATGTTCGTCGACCATGCATTACCAAGCTTTTGTAAAGTGCCGAGAATTCTTTCAATACCCGTTGAACTGCTATCTAAATTCCTATCTGTCCAATCCAAGTATTGAAGGAATGTCATGTTTCAAAAGAGTTAAAAAGTTAGTCGTTCGACTGACATAAAAGCCGACAACAATTTGCATACAAAAAAGCTACATGTATTTTTATTGATATTTTTGCCGAGAAAAACAAGTGACTGTCCAACATTCACCGCATTCTCCAAAATGGGCACCCAGTGACTTTTCCCTCTTTCCTAGACTGAAAAACCATCTTGCAGATCATCGCTACTAGAGTAGAAATGGACGTGGGTCAGTCATTTTACTGTTATTTAAAGGTATACCTGAAAAGGACTACGTTGAAGCATTTAAAAATTGGATTATACATCTGAAACGTTGTATTTCTTTAGGAAGAGATAATTATAGAAAATTGTAAAATATATGCTCTTTGTTAAATTTATTGACCATATTGCATTATATATTGACCCACCTTCGTACAATACGGAACATATGTTTCAAGACTGCTTGGTTTAATATCACTTATATTTTTCACATTATCTTATTATTACTTACTTTGCATAGAATGATTGGTTGTCTTTGGTGTGAAGCATGTTTGTGTAACATTGTTGTGATCGTTGCATTTTGTTTCGTTCGTGCAAGTTTTAGTTTCACAATAAGTCTTGATCTGACAAAATTTCCCTGTAAAGCCTTTCTTGCAAATACATTTAATATTACTTGATGTAATATTCATGCATGTTGCATCGTTTTGACAAAAACTGTCTTCACATTCATTTACCATGCCACATTTAATACCACGAAAGCCATTCTGGCATTTACATGAAAAGGTATTTTCTATGTTCTGGCAAATCCCGGAATACAAACAGGGTTTTGTCGCACAATGGTCCACTTGCTTGCATCTGTCTCCTTTGAATCCGAAATCACATATGCATTTCAAAGTGTCTTTAAAGACAAAAGAAGTTCCATTGCCACAGTTGTTTGAAAAGGGACATTGTTTTATAACATTCTTTGCTCTGTTTGAAGCTGACTTTGCAGGTAATATGATGCTTCCGTTTAATACTTCTCGTTTAGACCTGCTTGTGTTTGCATATGTCATTAATCTTAGTTCACAAAATTTTCCAGTATAATACCGAGTACACTCACAAGTAAAACCATTGGCATGGTTTGTACACTTTCCGTTTAGACATGGATTCTTCGCCCAGCCAAATTTGCAGTGGTCTAAATGTGTTTTGCAAATAGGACCAATATAACCGGGATTACAGTCGCACAACTTTGTGCTGTCATTACACATTCCTTGTGCACAGTGTATAGTGTGAGCATATTTGTTCTGTCCATCTACAGTGAAAACGTTTATAACAATTTAAATATTATAAACCTCTTTTTTTAAGAAAACAATGGCCACCAGTGTTAAAAAAACAGCACTTCAAAGATTTAATCCAAGTTCCATAAACATATCAAAAATGGATAAAATAGTGATAAAACAATTTTGAATCAGTGAAACCGTCAGCAACCAGGTACTTAATCGTAGAGAAAGATACCGATATTCAAATTGTCAAATAATGCCAAAAGATACCTGACTCTAAAAACTGGATATTTATATGATATTTTGCTTTCAGAATTCAGTTACTTATTGTATATTCGAAGTGTCACACAATTTTTTTTATAAAATTTATATCGTACATTTTCCTTTAATTTTGTCACCAAATTGAAAGGCATAATGCTTGATTTAAAAAAAAAATCCGATATACCGATAGGACAAGGTCATTGGCTAATTTAAAACCACATAGCAAACATTTAATTTCTGTGTACTTATATATAATTGAGCTGCGCCATGACAAAACCAACATAATGCGTTTGCGACCAGCATGCATGGATCCAGACCAGCTTGCGCACCCTATAACAAGTAGAGAAACTGATAGCGAACAGCATGGATCCTGGTCAGACTGCGTGGATGCACAGGCTGGTCTGGATCCATGCTGGTCGCAAACGCATTATGTTGGTTTTGTCATGGCGCGGCTCTTATGTTAATGGAACTAAGATATGTATATCGTAGTACATGCCACAGTCAACACGTCATATATAACAATAATTGAATATAATCTTACTTTTAAAAATCATACGCACCACTTTGGCATTTTTCGTAATTGCAATCAAGTTCTGTACTGTTGCATTTTTCTTCACAGCGTTTTCCCGTATAACCAGTAGAACACCAAACAAACAATCCAATTTTAAAACTTGTAATTAAAAAAGATGTTTAGTTGCAATGACTTATAGTTAAGTGTCATTTGGCATTCAATTATTACAAAGTGGCATGGTTCCAAGTCTAATCATGAACAATCTCAGTAGATCTACTAACAACATGTTTTTGTTGACCAATAAACAATTAAAAAGACGAAACAAAAATAATAATAACAACAATATTTATAATTGTTTTCTGTAATTCCCATTTCATACAAAAATAATAACAAAAATCTAAAACTTGCCCACTTAACAATCATGGGTGTCTCAACGGTGCATGAGGAAACAAATATAATGTTTCAAATGGGAAAGAAACCAATACATGAAATATGTCTGAAACTTACATATATATTATCCAAAATTTTATAACTTTAGAATACATGTACATGTACTTGATGTTCTTTTAGAAGAAATAATCATATGACCTTGTGCGCAAGACACCCTAGCAATATACCATCAGCAGCTTGATGGTTGTTCTTATTTCCCAAAATGGGGTCCGTTGTGCTTTCTTCTCCAAGGGGAAGAGAATATCTTTTAAGGGTTTCAAGAGATACATGTATGATGTAGAATTTCTAGTTTTAAACCTTTGATTTTTTTACTGTGAAATTGAAGCAAGTGACCTACAATGTCGGTTCTTCGCGTCATCTCAATTCGATTATTATTTTACCAAAGTATGATAATTATCACTGAGATATGATCTTTGATAATGGACGGATAGATGTACAGGCGAACGGAATACAAAGGTCATAACAAAAATATACGTAAACTTACCCAACTCCCGACAATTTATCAATTCTCTGTATTTCCGCTGCATGAAAATGTCTGTAACTATTACCAACTACTGATTTTTCCGTGAAGTTTATAACTGGAATATTAAATGTGAGAATATTTTTCCTATTCTCTTTTACCGGATGTATTTCTAGCTTTATATCTAATGGCGCAGTGTCCTCCTGCAATGGTATGTAAAACAAATGCTTTAAAACATTTGAAATGTAATGCATGCAACATCTGGCGAACACTTTAAAAATTGGGTCCTTTAATTGGGACTAATTCATACTGGGGAATCAACTCAAGTTAAAGATTAAATACCACTAATAAATTATTTCTCTTCATAACTATTTTGAGAAATTTATCATACAGATAAAAATATTATGTAAAAAGGTAAATCTAGTACAAATTGTTCCATAATATAAAGCTTACTGCTGCGAGACCGCTCACGATATGTACTGTGTTATTTTGTGTATTTTCAAGACCACGAAAACAGTAATTCATCTCATCTTTAAAGGTCACATCCCAATTGGATACACTGGAAATAAAAAATCTCATTCCGTCGCTTATAATAGAAAAATCACTTGGCCCGCCTCTTCATTTTGAAAAGCGAGGTATGCATATTTAAAATATTGTTCATGTGTTTCTATTTTATGGGCCCAAGACAGTGACCCCGACATGTTCAGGTTTAAATGAATAAAAGATGAATTACTAGTATTTGATAGTTTTAAAGATTGATGTCGCATGAAAAACTTAATGTCGTATGAACACATCTGAATTTCTGAATTCAATTCTTTACCTTTTCATGTTAAATGTTGAATTTCGCTTACAGAGACGGTAGCTTGCACTAAAAATCATTGTCAATGAACAGACGCAATCAACAGAACCTGGAACATTTTCATTTTTTACGTTTGGACGTTCTAAAGAGATTTTCTTCTCCACGAATTTTCTAATTTCAAAAGGGGCTATAAATCAGTCAAAATTCATGCCGAGTTATGGGCCTTGAACAGTGATCTCCTATTATAAGCCTTTTAAATGCATTTAATTTCAAGTCAATATCTTCCAATGTTTAAAATGTTGATGGTACACACAAGACTTTTCATAAAGCATTTGTAAAGTTCACTGAGGGGCATTATTCAGTTAATATCTATATCAGAGTTATAAGCCTCCAATAGTGACCTCCAACTATGAACCCGAAGACACTTGAATATCTTCAGTAGTTGTGAAGATTGGTGTTGCATGCAAAACCCCATTTAAGAACTTTCTAAATGGGCCATAATACATTCTAAATCCATGTCAGAGTTATGGGCCATGAATAGTGATCTCCTATTTTAATCGCAAAGGCATTTGTTCCAAGTCGCAGTCAAATTTCTTTAGAGGATGATAAGACGTGTTTTTTGTTTTGTTTTGGGTTTTACGTCACATCGACACAGTATAGGTCATATCGCGACGTTCCAGCTTTACTGGTGGAGGAAGACCTCAGGTGCCCTTCCGTGCATTATTTCAGGCACAAACGGGCACCTGAGTAGAACCACCGACGTTCCGTAAGCTATCTGGATAGCTTCCTCACATGAAAGAATCCAAAGTCCCTGTCGGGATTCGAACCCACAGCGGTGAGGGGCAAGTGGTTTGAAGTCAACGACATATAAGTTACATATAAAACTTTAACAGACAACAACCCGTCTCACTATCTAGTCAACCTAAAATGAATGAAATTTTAACAAAATTCTTTAAAATGTTCGTTTAATGTAAATATGAAAAAGTAAACAAGCAACTTGATGATACGAAAAAGAACATATTAACAATAAAATGTAGATAGAAGATATCTGAAAACTTAACAGCGGTAACGTTATACGGTGTCAAACACGGTACGTAGTGAACCAGAATTTAACATTTACTACTAGAATACCTTTGATTTCTGTAACTTATCCGTAAAGATATATTGCATCTGTTCCCTTCACAGCCCTTGTATTTTTCTCCACGAAAAACGTCTAATAAACGGTACACTATGTTGAAACGTCCCTATGAAAGAAGTTAATAACTTATAGCATTTATGCTCTAACATTCATTTGATGAAAAGAAACTAGGCCGAATCTTCATCAATAAGAAAAAAGATCAATTTTTTAACTAATTAAGTCAAAACTATGATGAATAATAATGCAATATGATCATCTGCCAATGCGATATCTTCAGTATAAATTTGAATATTTGTTATAACAATTCATCTATATTCCTCATTTACTTTGATTTCATTGAAACAATTAATTCAAAAGTTGAACATGCCTGTCGTATCAGTGGCGTTTCATCTAACCTTTCAACATTATCACCAAAGTATTTGACGATTTCGTCTGATTCCATGTAATTCAAAGCATGTTGAACCTCTAGATCAGTGATTGGTGCTAGACAGTTACCATTAAATGCAACCCGAAGTTTTCCGCTTTAAATATACATATTTACGTTTAAATATACACGTCGCTAGTAAGACATAAATCTTACATACATATATTAATTTTTGATGATGCTTTTAATACTAGATTTCAAAAGTCCTTTTCTGTCCATCGTTTTCGGCCAACATACATTATAAAATGACAAGTTGATTGACTTTTACTTCTACAGAAAGAAATGAACATTTTACTTTTTATAAAAAGAATTGTCTTCAAAACGGTAAGAACCACTAATTATTTGTTTGGGTCGTCAATGTTTAGGTCGTCAGACCAAACAAATAATGGTAGCGAAATTTCAGACCCTGATGTGCTTAATCACCAATACCGAAAGTAGTCCAAACTCCTCGAAGCGGCTACTTCCCCTTATATGTACACAAACGCCGAAAAATTAAGGGAAGATCACTGCGTAAAGATTGTCAAATGGCAGGCGCATTAATTTTCTTAAAGAAAAAATAGTTCTCGATTGGTCTAAGATTTCTAATATTGTGTTATTCTTATAGATATACATGCTTATATTAATCAGTGTTAAACATTGTGGTTTACAGTGAAAAAAATATATCGAAATTAATAAGGGTTACAAACCCTAATTTAGAATAATATGGAGTGTTATTTTATGACTTCACCGTGGTCGAGGGGTTTACAAAGCGAGAGGTCTGGAGTTCAAATCCCGGTTAAGGCAACTCATCTCATTTTTTTGTTTTGTTTGTTTTTTTAAATTGTTTAAGCCAAATAAACATTGAGTTGCAATTAGTCTTACAGCTAATTTATTATAGTTAAAACACTGGAAGCAGCATTGGTGACACTATATAAAAACAAATTGGTTTATAATCTCACAACCTTCACCTTTCTGACATTCAGAGACCCAAACAAATTCAGCGCCTTCTGTGCTTTGATTTTTATTTTGTTACTGGATTTTCTAAACCTGAGAACTTACTTTGTATATCTAACATTGTCAATAACTACAATGACGTCATTTGCAGATAACGAACAGACTTTGTCAACCAAAAACAACATCAGTTTCTTTTTAAGGTAGGGTAGTGTGTATTTATACGGGTCCGTGGTGAGAATGTTTATCACGGACGAACCTGTAAATATATTTACACAAAATTATTCGATTCTGGTGCCAAAATACATAAGTTGTTCTTCAACAGTCGCCTTATAATATGAAACGAGGCGAAATAATGAAATGGAATGTAATGCAGGCTATTTTAGAATAACGCTACAACTGAGAAATAGTTAAATGTGTATTTAACTTCCAGCTACGTTGTCACTCATAAAAAATAAAAATTTGTATGTAAAATTTCAGATCATTCGCTCACTCTGCTTTTCCAGAATAACCATTTTTATTGTGTAAAATTACCTAAAATGGAAAACACTTTTAACTCAAATTTGGCTAAAAATCGCACTAAAGGTCGATTTTAAATTCATTTCTTCGCATATTTCCCGTTTTATGTGTCCCATTGAATCTATGTCAGATTTTCAAATTTCATATTTTCATGCTTTAAGACCTCAGGAGCTTCTTTTAAATGAATGATTCTAAACAAACATTATTTTCAAAGCAAACGATGGTAAGTGTAGGTATATTCTACAAGTACATTTACTACAAACTGTTTATCAGACAATCTTGCTTGAACCTAGAAAAGTTTTTTTTACCATCTAATACAGAGTCAAGTTAGTCCGTAACCAGTTTGTGTTAAATGTTGAATTCTTGTTGGGCCGGTGGTAGGGGGCGTGGACGGTTGCTTGCAATTACCACAGCCCGAACCAATTTTGCGAGACCCTTGTCACTTCTCAGTAGTATTTAACATTGTAACACAAATTTTAATTTTGTGTCAATCATAAAAACGTGTTTAAATTCAATTTTCATATGAATAAAGAAAGAAAAGATGAACCATCTGTTGCTTCTTTATTTCTTTAGCAACTGGCATTGTCAAAGTGATTTGATATTTTGTATGGCGGTCAAAACACTAGGTTGTTTACATTGTGCTACCTTTAGGATACATACTCTAAATCCATTATTAAAACATTAAGAAACGAGTACAAACCATTTGTTTTACAGTCAAGAACATGTTTGGTAGATCCATTGACTATATCTATGTGGTGAAACATGTCTGGTGTCACATGCTGGGTACAATTTTCGCCATAATAGTTGGATTCACAGAACATACGGATGCCAAGAGTAACGCTGAAATAAAATAATGAACTAATGTGGTATATCTTCACTACTCTATTCATACCTATTCTTTCTGCACTTATTATGTTGATGTTTATTATGATGAATATTAATACAAATGTATACTGAAATTTTCAAATGAACCCGTCTCAAAGATGATCGTGTTTATAATTTTTTTAAACTTTAAATATAAATACACTCAAATATAATGCTTTTTCTTAGTTCGGTAAAATACATGTAATACCTGGCACATTTAGTGAGTGTCATCAAATGTTGTTTACTTGTCCAGAAACTTGAGTCGATCTCTGTCTCTATGCTACCAGTGAATGAATTAATCATTTCGTCATCATGTATCGAGTTGTCCTGAACAGTATCATCGTAAATCATGTAAATTGTTAACTTCTCTATCTGAAAAAGAAAGTTTTCACTTTACAAATACACATATAGAGAGGGCAATCGGTAGATAAAGATATCGAGTTGTTTCCATATCGAGGTGTTTCCATATCGTGGTGTTTCCATATCGAGGTGTTTCCATATTGTTTATGTATTTTTACAACGGCAGATTTCATTTTCCACCTTAATTCTTTTGATTAAAAAATTATATGAAACGATTTATCTAAAAATAATATATTACACCTTTAGATAAGCTGATTGTTTGAAACGTTAAGGATACTGTAAAGTTTTGGCCAGAATTTTATCAACAAATACAGATATATTTAAGTTCTGTTACCAGTCATTTACCTTATTCAATGATATAAGACTAAATATCGCAAACTTCACACTTGTCGGCCCTTTGGCTGAATTCATGTCAGTAAAAACCTTAGAAGAATTTACCAGTACGCCTTCACAATGTATTGGCCATTGGCCGGATGATCTGTAATTAAAGGGTTACATTGTTTCTTTAATTAATAATCAATTAGTATCTTCATATAAAATGCAATATTTTCTTTAGTTATCATAAATATTTGATCTACATTTGTATTCTTATCTGCGTAAGATTGAGAAATCACTGTTTAATTTGATTCTTTACATGTTTCATATATGCAGTGGCATTTTTTTTATCTTCTTTCTTTTATTCATTTCATTAAAAAAATACTGTCATTTCATTAAAAAAAATACTGAAAATAATGAAATTCTGTTAGAAACGTTACTTGTTATATTCATTTTATGTTGGTAAAATTGAAAAAATCTTTCCGGGTTTTAGATCACAATACCGGACAATTTCTTGAAAATAAGTATGTTACCTGCCCAAACAGAGAGAAAATCGTTTATCACAAACATCCCCTATGCTGCAATTAGTGTTATTGCTGGAATCGCAACATTTCCTAGCTTCGTTCGTCCCAGGCTTCAGAAACCTAGTACCAGCAATATTTCGAAAGTCAAGGACTTCAATTGCAACATGGATATGTCCATCAGTTTCTGTGCTGGCTTTCACAACATTCTCAACCTGTATCAAGAGATACATATTTGAGGCGATTAATTCTAAAATGTTTCACCGACTTTATTACAGAAAATGTAAACTGTGCAATAAAAGGGGATAGTTGCTTTTCTTTATTTTTTAAGATAGTTTATAGCATCGGATAATTAAGAGAATTTCAAGATTTGAATTCCATCTTATCTATATAATAAAATATATTGTATTTTTCATATTTTCTTTAATAAACATGTTTGTTTTGCGTTGCATGGTGATGGGAAACAAAACCAAGTACTTATTCTTTGTCTCGAGATAAATGCTTAATTTTATCAAATGTATTTTTATTTTTCATATTTCAAATGCTTAGATTGTGTTTTATTTTTATAAGCAATTATCAAAGTATTGCAAGCAATACATAAGTCCCCTACTGGTAAGAAACACAGCAACATTCCATTGGCCATTCCATTTTGCCATTGAATGAATGAATGACATGAATGAACTTAAATCTTTTGAGTTCTTAATTTTTCTGTATCATAGTAATGTGTTAAGTTTCCCTGCCTAGTATGGAAATTATGTTTATACAACAGATAATCCAAAGATCCAATTTTCTTACAATGAATATGTATAACTAATGCTTCAAATTTTCTCTACTTGAAGTAAATTTGTCGGAAAGTTCCAGTGTCTTTAAAATGAATCTCAGGACGGCCAGACAGAGGGGCTTAAACTAAAGAGGAGATTAAAAGATGCTAGACTTATGAACATTGTCATACACAATGAGAGTGGTGACAAATAACAATTATCTTAAGCGTAAAGTAAGTACCATTTATAGTAATAACGAAGAAAAGAGAAAAAATATAACAATTTTCAATTATATGCCATTTCCCATTATAGTTACAAAGATGAAAATACAAAAAAAATATATAGATATAAATTTTCAAATAAATTCCAAGTTCAAAATATGCATGGAAACCAAACCTAACCACATACGATGCAGGTCTTAATAATGAACATAATTATGTTTGAAATTTGAAATAAATCCCTGAAAAAAAAGAGTTATATGATAAAACGGGAAATTCAAAGTATACAGTGGAGACCATTCTGGAAATATGGAAATGGAAATATAAACCTTGTCATATCATTATTTCTATGTGGAAGTTTGAAGAAATGAAGAAGAAAAAATTCTAGAAAAAAATCTACGTTCAAGGGCGACATAATTCTGGAAATAGTCAAGCTAAAGTATAAAATCGTCTCACCCATTATGTGAGTGATAATAAGGAACATACATATATATAATGGAAGTTTGAAGTCGATACCTTCAGAAAAAAAGAAGTGAACATTTCAGACGAAGAAAACGCAAAAGGTACATGATTCATGAACTGAACATTTCAGAAGAAGAAAACGCAAAAAGTCCATAATTCATGAACTGAACATTTCAGAAGAAGAAAACGCAAAAGGTATATAATTCATGAACTGAACATTTCAGAAGAAGAAAACGCAAAAGGTACATAATTCATGAACTGAACATTTCAGAAGAAGAAAACGCAAAAGGCACACTATTCATGAACTGAACATTTCAGACGAAGAAAACGCAAAAGGCACATTATTCATGAACTGCACATTTCAGAAGAAGAAAACGCAAAAGGTATATATAATTCATGAACTGAACATTTCAGAAGGAAGAAAACACAAAAGGTATATATAATTCATGAACTGAACATTTCAGAAGGAAGAAAACACAAAAGGTATATAATTCATGAACTGAACATTTCAGAAGGAAGAAAACACAAAAGGTATATAATTCATGAACTGAACATTTCAGAAGGAAGAAAACACAAAAGGTAAACAATTATAAACTGAACATTTCAGAAGGAAAATAAAAACGCAAAAGATACAGCTATAGCCTTTTCTATCCAAACCCCATTATTTTAGTTAATCCAAAAAAAAGATTAAAAATGTTCTCTATTTTACTATCTTACTATAAAGATAGTTTTAGTTATTAATTATTAATTAAATTAATAATTTACCTGACTAACTATCAGCACACAGAACACTAAAATTCTCTTTTCAAATTTCATAATCAGTTTTGCTGTAAACTAAAATCTTACTATGAGGTTATTGAAAGTGATTGAAAACTTGCAATATTACAACTGGTAACCGTTTTTTTTAATGAATGTCAAAACAAGATACGGCAAGCAACAAAACGTGTTAAAATTAGATTTCTCTTTGTTTTATCATGATTTATAAATTAATAACAGGTGTTAGACAATCAAATCGGAAGATAAAATGTGATACTAATTAAATATAGATAAGATTAGGGGGTGTTTAATATTGCAACATTTTTAATTTAACATATAAAATGTACCCAGTCATCTCCACCTATATAATATAATAATATATATATCCCAGCCTATATTAACATATCAAAGCTTTTAAAACAGTAGGTTACGTTTCTAAGCCATCGACTGAGTAAATTTATAAGTAATCAATTGGTCAAATGCAGCTAAATTAATAATCGAATATTTTGAAATACCTAGATAACTTGAGCTAAATTAATATTTATCATCATCAACATTTGTTTAATTGTCTAAAACGTCTGTGCAACTCGAAAAAAAATGTTTGACTGACTAGATTTACTTGTGTTGGGTTTCTTTTATCAAATTAAATGATTCTGAAAGAGACTTTCCGAACTGCTACTTTTGGAAAAGCGGCATTTTTCGGACGCTTCAAATGATGTTTTCGAATAAACAAACTTGGTTACGCATGAATACAACGTACACATGACAGGAATTTTTTCGGGTTTTACATCAAGTTCCGTTGGATTTTGAACAAGATTCTTGTTTTATCAGGCACTTTAGTGTGCTATAAAAGTTTAAAGTTCGTTGCGTCTTATGAGCTGTGCCGCTGTGGCATTACTATGGTTATTTAAGACGGACTGAAACGGTGATGCACGACATTAAATATATAATATTATAGGCTTTAATAGATTAATCATTGAACAGGTATAAATTTATTTAAGAAAACATGAAAATTGTTAGACTTGTGAACAAAGTCCGGGTGATTCAGTGTCAGACCTCGTCATAGTAAATTCAGTTAATTTAATCAGAGGGTCATTTAAACAGAATATAAATTCTGTTTGTTAGATCCTGTATTCGGTCAAATTTCCTGTTATAGGAATGTAAAAAAAAGGCAATAATCAAAATAGAAAAATGACCATATTCATTTGCTTTCTTAGAACTCTGAATAAAAATGTAAAGTGTGCTCCTCTTAGTTTACGATAATTAAGGGAAACAATTTAGTTAGCGTACAAATATATTATCAGCTATTTTTGATTGATTGATTGATTGATTGATTGATTTGTGTTTAAGTACAAATATTTTATGTTGTCTGAATTGCTTTAAATATGCTGTATTTTTTAGATATTCAAACTATCTTTACCTTTAAACTTCAAAAATACTTTTTCAAACAAACAAGAACATTTTAAAACCGATTTTTTTTAGATAAACCCTGGATATACGCACACACTAACCGGACTGTCCAGGGTCTTTCAAATTCTATTTTAAAGACCCTGGACTTTCGTAACATTTTGTAGAAATAAGTATTTAAATATTGCTCTGCATTACTTGAAATTAAACAGATTTGAAATATTTTGCCCATTTTATTTTTGTTTTGTAGGTGTATGACTCAAAGAGGTATTTTTGTATTTTCTGATCGCAAGATCAGATAAATACATAGCTAACATCCACGGTCTAACACAATATTTCCCAACAGTCCTAGCAACGCAATGTAGTTCTCACTCAAAACTGCTTAAAAACCAGCAATTTAAAAGAAAGAACAAGATTTTGTTACAAGTGTCCAACAAATTACTACACATTCAAACTTTAAAAGTAGCGTTGGCTTATGGAATTGTCAATAAATGCACACTCACAAATTACGCGGATGAATATGATTTTAATCAATGAAAATGCTATTTTTAGCGATATCGATGACCGAATACTACACAAATAAATCTGACTGTCGAGTAGTTGAATATATAGTTTCTACATGTTGGACTGTTTGGGCGAGAAGATTTTTGCTAAATTATTTACTTCAATTTTAAACAACAGGTTTACCCTGAACAAAATACCTCGAAATTACCCTAACCCAAAATGCAATGGAAATTATAAATTACGAATGACTTGATTTTATTCAACCAATGTTTTTATAAATTCTCCGTGGTGCATGGGTAACGCGCTCGTTTCACGTGTGAGAGGTCTGGAGTTCAAATCCCAGTCGAGTCAACATTTTTTTTTAATTCTTTTTTTAGTGTCTTTGTTGGAAATGGCCACGATATGCAAGGATAAAGTGTGGCTATCATAAAAAATGAACATAAATGATTTTTTAGCAACGGATATACATGTATACAATCATTTATAATCCATATGTGTAAATGCATGATCAACACCACACTTGTTCCTTATTATGTTATCGCTATTAGCGAAGACCCCCTAAAGGTATCTGTTCACACTTAATAACTATATGACACTGGTTACATTACCATGTCGATCGTGTTGAGCATAATTGTTTATTATACAATAAATGTAATAAAAAATACAGATTTTATGAATATTGTTTTCTTTCTTTTTTGTGTTTTATGTGCTATTTTAATACTGAGTTTTTACGTTTACTAATATTTTAAGAATTCAATTGTCATATTGACCGACGATTATATTAAGTAAAAACTTAACTGGAAAAAGTCAGTAAATTATGGTTAAACTTTTAATATATAATATTGTTTATTCTTAAAACATAAACATGTACATTTGTATTTTTCTTTATCATTTTTTAAATTATCAATCAATTGAATAATTCATAAAATCTAATTTGTAACTTTGAATAATTCCTCGGCATCTTTACTAAACACGAATAACAAATTAAATAAAATGTTTCAAAATTGATAGTGTCATATTAATACCATAAAAATGTACCTTTTTTCAATTATTGTACATATTTATTGTTTTTATCTGATACAAACGTATCAGTGTTTTATCATGTTTTATAAAACATGTTATTGTTGTTGTTGGTGTTTTTTTTTCGAATTGTATGTTTATGTATAATAATAATCAATAAATTTGAGAGTTGATCTGTGTTTATTAATTATTGTAACCAAACTAAGTGACAAACATTCATTTTGAAAAAAAGTCATATAACTGTATACATATTTGTTCTGTTCTGTAACGATATCAAACATCTACTCGAAAACCGGGAGAGACCGGACAATAAACGTGTGGTACTATTCGCCGGTCACTAGTAAATTCCGGTCAAAATAGACTAGGAGAGACCGGGAATTACCGATAGGAGTACACCCCCCTATAAATAGATTTTCGGAATATTTTGGTCATCAACTCATCATTCTATTCAGCTTTCGGATACATGAACCATAATAACCCACTGTGTACTACAAAATGATAAATAAAAATACCCCGAAGAGCGCGATTTATTGACGGAAAAGGTTAATTCATTTGAAAATGTTTGCATTGCGAAATTTCTCAAGTTCGCTATTCATTGTATATATCGCGACATTTCATTTTTAATTAATAAAATGGTTTCCTGCGGGGAACGTTTTAATGATAATAATATATTTCATTTAACTATTTTCAGGGGGTGGGGCGAGGATAAATAAACGTTTGTATCTGGAATATATTTGACAGTAATCGATTAATATAGAAGAAGGTCTTTGGAAACTGGTGACCGTTGATGACCGGAGAAGATCGAACATAAACAATTATTTCTTTTTTAAGAAAATAATTAAATAGGCCTACCATTTTATGAAATAATTCCGAGCAAAAAAAAAAAAAAAAGTAAAACACACAAGTATTTATGATGGCAGATGCCACTACGAATATTTTAATTTTGTAGATTTTCAGTATAAACAATTTATTGTTTGTAACATTTTGAGATACATTGAATAAAGAAACATTGATCATTTTCAAACACATCATTCAAGTTTTTCCACCTTAAACGGTAACATAATTATAGAAAATTAAAAATATCACGTAATAGTTTTTTGTTCTTAATTAGGTGTCTAATTCCCTAGAGGATTATCTGTAACGTACCAGCCAACGGTATTTATCCAGGTTTCCGAAAAAGGTCAATTAACCAATCATGTACGGTTTACAGATCACATGCTCCTCCATGTACCTAAAACAGGTCACGTGCTCCTCCATGCCTCAAAAGTTAAACGCGTACCAATACCCTGTGGTCTCCAGACCGCAGTCAAGCACCCTCATACTGGTCGGAATAAACGGATTTTATTATGTCCGACTAAAAGGCTCGAGAAGTTGCTGTCGCCCTTTCACATTGCGCCGAGGACGCCAAAAATAAACTTATACAGGAAAACAAATACAGATATACAGTACGATTAAGATTGCAAAGATCAGAAAATACCACAGAGCTTGCAGCCCTTTGATTTACCAATGTTATCACTTGCCACACGGAAATGTGCCAATGCCGTGAAATTAGTGAAACATACATTATGTGCACATGTCTCTTCTCAAATTGAAAGACCTTTATTTGATGTAATATTTTCATCTAAATCGTGCACAATACCAAACCAAAAAAGAAATGAAGTATAATAATTTCTTAAGCAGATAATTGTAGAATCGGGGGATGTCAAGCAAAGGGAGACCACTGCGTAGGTTTACAAGGTTCAAGGTTTTATGAGTTTGCATTTTATACGGTATTTGAAACCGTAGACACTCGGTGACCGGAGACCATCAATTAGTACGTCCTCCATTAATGTTTCATAATCGGCGAGGTATTCCGAATAGTATGTCACAAGACGCCATCTTTGGGGAAAATAATAAATAAAAACACCAAAACAAAACATTCTTTCACACAGAACATATCGACAACCGGGTAAACAATAAAATGGTTTAGTTTGTAAAATGTTTGTTTGTTGTTTGACATTCTCATTTATGAATGTCATTAAAAAATTATGCATCATGTTGAGAAATTTTAATCGTTGATCGAAAGTTGACAAAAATGCAAGTTATCTGGTTATTTTTGAAAGTCCGAAAGTCCTCCGTTTTGAAAATGTTACACACCATTCGTGTCAGTTTCATTGGTTTTGATGTTCTTCTCAATAGCATTTTGAGTCACCGTTCCTGTGCTCGACAAGCCCATTGCTCGACCAATATTTCTATTTATTATTACAATTATTTATGTATAGTGGAACTCCATTGTATCGTGCTATTCATTATATCGATCTATTTACAAATCTTTAGATTTTTTGCAAAATACGTCACCTACTGATTGTTAACATTTATAACAGTGTCACGAAAATCTTTCGCATTTATTTTTGTGCAGTAAAATGATCGAAAACATGTTTCCAGTACCGTAAGACGTTGTAGATAATAAATAGACTTATAAATAATGTGTTCTTATTAAAAGTACATTTACTGTCTGTTAAAAGCTCCTAAATTTATGCTGACATTTTAAAACAGACATCTATGTTTCTAATTGACTGAAATATCTAACATAAAGATGGTTAAGGCTTCCCAAACTTAGGCTAACATAACATAACTGAGCGATTCTCACAATGCATCGATATAATGGCGTGACCTAATTCTTCAACCTGTTTGACATGTCTGTAAATATCCGTATATTCCAAAGCTAAAAACTATATATCAGTGATGTTTGCCATGTAAATATTATGACAAAAGGATCAAAATAAATGATACAAAATAAATATTCAGGGAGATTTTAATTTTGTTAATGCAGTTGTGATTTATGGGTAAATAGATCGATACAATGGGGTTACAGGCTAGACAACAGCCAAAAGTCTTGTTTATAAACTATATTACAAAAATAAAATAATATTTAATCAGAAAATAAGATTTAAATAAATTATATTAGATATTTAAGTATATCATTAATATCAGAATAATTTTGGTATACATTCCCATTTGGGAGTGATTCAGTGAAATGTATTTGTGTGAACCGTCTTAATAGTGAATTTGAAATGTCTTAATAGTGAAACATCTGTCTACTGCATTTTGGTAACATTTAGTAAAGTCACATGGCAGGGCTCGATGTTAAAGGTTGCTCAGACTGGGCAAGTGAAAAAAATATCATAAAACTAAAAAATTAAATATCAAAATCCAATTTAATGACACCAATAATTGTTCCAAATTACAATTTCAATCTTGATTAGACTTTATGAGAACATAATGGATCATATTTGTCTACTTTAATGCTGAAGCTCACAGCAGGAGCCAATACACGGCTGTCAACATGAAATTCATGAATATTTCAAAACTTAGTTAACATTGTATTAAAACCTCTAATTTAAGGTATTCTGACTCAGACCCTATTGAAGTTCCATTCACAACTTTAAGTTTAATTTAATGTAGCCAATATGTTTTTTGTTATGAACATTTGCCTATTTCTGGCTGTTTTTTTTTTTAACATTTGCCGATTTCTGGCTGTTGTTTTGTTGTTTGTTTTTTTTTGGGGGGGTGGAGGTGGTGGTGACTTTGTAGGAATCACTTTGTCCCGTCACTCCCATCTCGGTAATTTGAAACTTACCACATCAAAGAAATATCACAATGTAACTTTCCCTGTCAGGTTTCATAACTCTCATAGTTTGACAGACTTATTTCAACAAAGAAAATTTCCCAAAAATGTACCAAAGCGGCAATTGCTTTGTTGTTTATAAGAGAATAAACTGTGAGGTTATATTTGTTGTTGTTTGTTTATGTTTAAAGGTATTTGATGTGAAAGAGAAGATATGATAGGTTGGACACAGAAGGTTTATGGCCTTGTTGTGTTGATACTGGCTGTTACAAAGGGCAATGTTGTTGTGGTAAGTAATATATGTGCACTAAAATTCAAAATATGGTATTTCTTGTTGTTGCACCTATGATTCTGTGCTTGTGTCTTAAAAGTTCAAAGTATTTATTAAGTGGACATCAGATCATCACCTTAGTGCAGTAATGGGTTACCTACCAATGAATTATTTAAGGAGTTTACCCAATTATTGCACTAAGGTGACAAGATACTCTTAGACATAAGTATTGCATGATGGTTGACATATTAATATAATTATGGACATACTTTTAACATACACAAAGGAAAAAATATCCCCCAAACTTGATAAAGTCTCTTAAAAGCAGCATTTTTAGCTCGACTATTCGATAAGAATAAGTAGAGCTATTGCAGTCACCTGAGCGTCGGCGTCGGCGTAACCACTTATGTTAAAGTTTTTGTAATAGTTCAAATATTTTCAAAGTCCATTGACATATGGCTTTGAAACTTTGCACACTTGTTCACCATCATGACCCCAACCTGTAGACAGGAGGAGGTAACTCTATCAAGCATTTTGACAGAATTATGCCCCTTTTTCGACTTAGAATTTACGTTAAAGTTTTTGTAATAGTTCAAATATTTTCCAAGTCCATTGACATATGGCTTTGAAACTTTGCACACTTGTTCACCATCCTGATCCCAACCTGTAGACAGGAGGAGGTAACTCTATCAAGCATTTTGACAGAATTATGCCCCTTTTTCGACTTAGAATTTACGTTAAAGTTTTTGTAATAGTTAAAATATTTTCAAAGTCCATTGACATATGGCTTTGAAACTTTGCACACTTGTTCACCATCATTACCCCAACCTGTAAACAGGAGGAGGTAACTGTATCAAGCGTTTTTTTACTATCAAGCACTTAGAATAGTCGAGCGTTGCTGTCCTACCGACAGCTCTTGTTATCATTACAAGTTTTTTTTGTAAAAGTAGTATGTACAGCAAACAATAGAAATTTTGAGGCAAAAAATGGATCATAGTAATAATTCATACAAATATGATATGTCATAATAAGCATTTTGATAAAACATTTTGATATTCCACTTGTACAACTTTGCTATTTAAAGAGAAAAAACCCAAAGTAACCCAATGCTGTTCTAGCTTCTTAAGCAACACTATTTTTTTTATTTACAGTTTACTAAATGGTAAAGATACAAAATTTATAGCCTCATTTTAAAAGGTTGTTTATATGAAACCATTGAAATAAACACAGTCTTGTTTTATTTTTCAGAAAACAAATAATGGTTCTCAGACTGTGACCTACTTTTATGACAAGGCTGCTGCATTTGGACCTTCTATACCAGATAAAGGAATAGTGGTAATTTTTAAAATTTATTCTACGAAATAACAGACTAATCTTTATTGATAGACAACTGGGGGGGGGGGGGGGGAGGGTAATTTTTGGCTGTTTAGGAGCTCTGAAAAAATATGTGACTGTATTACACTTGTCATTTCTGTATAAAAAAAACACAGGAGACTTACTTGACAAAACTTCTGCAGGATATTGGTTATATTGCCAATATTTTGTTGCTGATATTGGATATTTATAATTTTGTTGCTGATATTGGATCTTTATAATTTTGTTGCTGATATTGGATCTTTATAATTTTGTTGCTGATATTGGATCTTTATAATTTTGTTGCTGATATTGGATCTTTATAATTTTGTTGCTGATATTGGATCTTTATAATTTTGTTGCTGATATTGGATCTTTATACTTTTGTTGCCAATATTGGATCTTAATAATTTTGTTACTGATATTTGATCTTTAAAATTGTGTGGCTGATATTGGATCTATGTAATTTTGTTGCTTATATTGGATATTTATAATTTTATTGCTGATAATTGAACATTATAATTTTGTTTCTGATATTGGATCTTTATAATTTTGTTGCAAATATTGGATCTATAATGAGTGAAAAGTGAGATAAGTTTTTAATCATTATTTTTCTTTTGCAGGGTTATGTATTCAATGTGAACCCACCAAATGCCTGTCGTCCAGTGAATCCTCCTCCAGACAACTTTACAAAATGGATAGCCCTGATAGCAAGAGATAACTGCACCTTTGTTGAAAAGGTATGTGTGATTTTTGATTGCTCTTTCTCTCTCTGTTCAGATGACCTGATTGAATTAAACAGTAAATTTGGTCTTTATCTTTACTGCATTATATTAACATTAATATGAATTTGACAGTCATGAAATAATTCTTCATGTTAGTGCAGAACTGTGTTGACTGAACTCCTACTGTTGCAAAATATTGAGGCAATCACTTATATGTGACTGCTGCAAATTCATGAATTCATTGTTTATATGGACATGTATAAATAGATGTTTTTTGTATACACCTTACATAATGGCCTGTTTTATTAGCATAAAACAATTTATATAAGGCCATATAATCTGTCAAATTTTTAATGCTTTTATAACTTATAATATTTCAAAATCAACAGAAGTTATACTTACATAGGGTTTCATAATGTTAGAAAGTCTCTGGGTCATTTCAAGACTGTTATTCAGTAGCAGCATGGCCAAGTGGATAACATGTTCGAGTAGTAATCTAGAGATTGTTGAATTAAATCTGTTATTCAGCAAAACATCAGTTGATAAAACCTAAGATATTGTTATGCTTTTGTGATTGTTCTTTTGTTGATAATTAAATATTTAGAGCAACAATTTTTTTTTCTTTGGTAAGAAATTTCGCAGAATGTGTTTATAAAATTTAAATTGTTTCCTATAACAGAGTCGTAATGTCCAGCGCCATTTTATGGCGGCCATTGTGTATAATTCTGAGAATTCATTGAACCGTGATGATCCCATTACTATGGGAGGCGGTAGGCGTCTTTGATTTTTAACCGATAATTTCCTCGCTTAATTTGTATACTACATCATGCTTTTTTGCTGATTTCACTGTGTCTATGACTATCTCTTCAAATATTCTCCTTGCAATTGACAATGGTACAGATACAGTCTAGTGAATCACTTTCTACTGATTTAGTTCAATGTAATATTTATAGGCGTGGGTTGTCTTGGTTTTTTTTTGTTTTTTTTTCCCCAACCTCCCGCTTGGCGTTCATTAGGCCCATACCTCTTTGTTGTGGTTTACGTGCCCTCGCAGGGTTTTCATTGTCTTATAACTTACTGAAGGTTATCATCATATCTTCCACGTCTGTGATGCCGAAGTTGTGGAGTGCTAACTGACCTAAGACCCGTTCAGTTAACTCTAGTGATTGCGTTTTTAGCTTAAAATTTATTCCCCTAGTATGTAGACTTAAATGATAAATTCCTGCACTATCCCATGGTTTTTATTTTCAACTGTCATGCAATGCAATTATTTGCAGTTGCTTACTGCCTTGTCCAGCAGCCTCTCTTTTATTATTCTCCTCTCTCTTTCATAAAAAAATGCATAGTAAATTATGTTTTTCTCTCGCTTTATTTTTATATTTGAAAAAATGAAATTTGTCATTAAATAGGTCGTCGGATTTCGGCGATTTTGTATTTATAGCAATTTTATTGCAGTCCAATTGAATTGAAATATATATTATTTCCCAAGTGAATTTTGTTTGTTTAATCTTGGGGACGTCTTTTGTAGACATTTAGCATGAGATCATTTAGATATCGTATGGGTTTTTCTTTTTCTTTGGGCCCCATTTTGGGGTTTACCATTTTTTAGTGTGAGTGATAGATGTGTGTGCCTATAAAATTGATAAATTATTACAATTCTAAATGTTAACACACTACGGTATAGTTTTCTTATGTTATTTTTATGCCTCTACCATTCCTCCCTGCCACGGAGTGTGAGGATTTTTAATGTCAGTGTTCACTTTTAGAATTTCCCTAATGAGTGTTTTGCTTATAAAGTTCATATTTTGTACAGAATTTGCATTAAGTTTGTAGTTTAATTGTATTTTTTGAAGATACTTCAGTGGAATTAAAAAAAAAAAAAAACTTAAATTAATTTTTGTATCTGAATTTTTATTAATTTAGTTTCTCTTTTTTGATGGGTCTTTAAAGATCCTGTGTTTACACTTCATATCAATTTTTGTGTTTATTATGTTTTTCTTAGCCCCTATGTCATAAAAACCTTTGTGGGATTCCCTCTTTAAACTTTAATTTTGAACTGTTACTTACACATATGTGTTGCTCCCCTGTATGCGTGTACAAAATGTGAACCAGTATTTTTCACTTCCTTTTATTACCACGGCACACCCTTCTTACCAGGTCCGTAATATGCAAAGTTGGTCAGTGGCTGCCATTGTTTACAATTACCATGATGAGAATGGCCTCATTCCCATGCCAGGAGGTAAGTTCTATAAATAGCTCTTCCAGAATTCACTATAATCTCTAAACCAAATACAGTTTTAGTATAATCTCTTAACCCTTGGTGCTTCTGCTTTATCATTACAGAAAGGAAACGTTTTCAACGTTATGGTCTGTGCTTGCTTATTGTTTTATCATATCACCATGGACACAATGCTTTTGGTCAACGAATGTCATGGAGGCTAATGCAGAAATAATATAAAGAATTTTGATGAAGATAAATGATTGCTATTCTAGTGAGACTGTACACTAACAGAAATATTAAGCTTGCTTTTGATTTTTTCTACTATTTTATACAATGATATGTTATTATTTAAATAATATTTCACTCCACACCTTTATTTTTTTTTATTCATATAACCTGCTTGATCATTGAAGATTTTAAGTGTGTAAAAAAAAAAATGTCCCCTGATTATGCTAGAAATTTTTCAAAAGTGTTTTTATTTTCATTTGTCATAATTTTGTTATTTGTGGACAGAGTTGATTCATACTTTGCCTATGCAACTCAAATGACTGTGAACATGGACACATATATAAAAATTCAAGTATGACCTTGATCTGTGAATAACTGTGTGAAGGTCACATTTATATGAAATTTTAGTTAGGGTCAAGTATGAAATTTTTATTAATTCTGTTTTGAATTTCTTAAGTAAAATATATATTATGCCACATCCATTTTATTAATTTTCTTATAGATATTCATTTTAGATGGAACAGGATCAAGATAACCCTCTCACCCTGTTATAGGCTCTGTCTTTACTGGTAATAGTGTTAAGTCTTGTAATCTATGCTTAATTTGTCATCCAATGTTTAGCCGCGAAAAGGGGCTAACATTAAAAATGTTGTAAATAGTTTCTACCGCTCTCCTAAGATAATTTTTTCAGAGATTATATTATTCAACTAGAAATTTTTAAGATCTCTTATTCATGTTTGAGAATTGGGACAAAATATCATAAGTGAAAAAGATCTCCGATATCAATCGATCTCACTTGAGTTTATCTGCCCTTGATATTCAGATTATGTGTATTTTAACGGATTTTGGCCATTTCAAGTGAATATTTATTTGAACAGTATTTATTCTGCTGCCCCTATCTACCTTATAAAAACCTCAAAATGTCTTTAAATAGTTTACAGGATTTGGTTAAGACATTATATTGTAAGCATCCTCTCGTTTTCCGTATACAGGGATTTTCCTATAATTTGATTTGCGAAAAATTCTAGGCAAAAACTTTGTATTTCTTTTGGATTTGTTTCTAGTTCGTTCAGTTTGGTAAACAATAAGAAATGATATGATTGTTTGAACATGTCTCTCATAATCACCCCCCTTAAAGGCATCATCCTTATAAATTAGGGAAAAAAAATATTAGTCAATAGTTTAGCAACATTTTCAATTTTTCTGTTTTGCATGCTCTTTAAAAATCATAAACAAATCCTGTTGTTCGCCAAATAATAGCAGACATCCCGATCTAGTGCACTTGCTTCTAAAATATTAAACTCCATTAGTTTTTTCATGATAGAGAAAGTCCTAATTTAGATTGTGCAGATATTTCGGTTGGTTTCTTTCATGGTGCCTGACCACTTGAATGAACCTGTGGCATTTTCCTACACCATCAAGTTTGTTTTAAAGCTGCCACACGCTTATATCAGTGTGTTCTAAAACTCTTCAAAATAATTAATTTGAAATGAAAGTTGAGTCTATAATCTTAACAATACACCACAATCCAAAACTGACCTTTCTTTCTTTTGTGACCCTGTGGTCTTTCCTTCTTTCACGTTTTGAAAACGACTTTTTTCCGTTTATCGAAATGGAGTCATAAACATATATAATTTCAGTTATCAGGTCACCATAGACAATGATGAGCCTGCATATTACATCAACCCTGTATTTTTTGTGCTGTTTGCTACAGTTGTTGGACTCTGCCTTATCATAATGATAGTGTTCTTGGTGAGAAACTACATGTATTGTTCATTATTTTTGTTTTGTGGTGAAAAAAATCTTTCATTGTATAGCTGTGTAGTAAATATTTCTCAATTTATGTCTGTATGGAATTCTAGTTTCGGAATGATATAGTTTATATATATTTAAGTTTAAAAGATGTTTTTCGAAAAATATGAAATATATGCATGACTTTGTATTCAAAGTCAGAAGAAATTCTTAATAAACATTTTCAAAGCTAAAGATATGTTAATGATAACAGGTAGCAGTTTCTAGATCTTAATTCAATTTGTTTATTACAGTTTGGGCTATTGCCAAACTCCTTTGGCTCTAGTCGGAAACTCTTTTCTACTGCCGCAAATCAACATGGGCTCCTCACACCCAATAAAAATATTAAGCTTAAAGACAATCCACTCCTTACTTCACAAGCCATACAGTGAAAACCATACCTTTGGCATGTGTTATAATAATACTTGTTACAAGGTGAACGAGACGAGAGCGAGAGAGTGCGAGGTGAGAAACTTGGCCTGTTAATTTCAGCTACAAGGTTTACATAGATGATAAAGAGGGCATTGATATCCCCTATATTCTCTGGCCCTTTGCTGTTGTCATAGGAACCTGTTTTGTTCTCATGTTTAGTTTTATGGTGAGAAATTATTTTTTTTTTACAGTATTTTTATGTACTAGTATGCGGATACAAACTTGCTTTCCTACATCTGTGACCGCAAATAGAAGACATATTATTGGCTTTTCTTTCAAACTTCTTAAATACTGTATACCTAGAAATGTTCGCGGATACAATATTTCGCGTTTTTCACAACGTCTGCATTTTTGCGGTGAAAAACTTTCGCGGATTTGAAGTAACTGCGAATTCCGCGAATATTAAGTCGCTACCGCCTAAATTACAGTTTTCTGAAGTCAACGGCTGAACAACGTACGGTATAAACCTACATGTATTTGATGTCCAAAACATGAAAAAATAATATTGAAATAAAATTATTCCCAGTCTCCGCCCCTGTATATGCGCATGCAGTTTAGCCAATTTTCCATTTATGAATGTCACATTAATGATGCCGCAATTCCTGCGATTTATGATTGACCTTAATATCTATAAAATAGAACAAGTGTTTTACTTAAAAATAGCAGGAAATTTACCGGTTTTTATTTTCAGTCCAGACGTTTGGATTTATGTAACGGCTATGTCGTGCTACTTTAACAGTATCATACTGTACATCGCTTTCATTATAAACAACATAACAGCTGTTTATTATGCCCCCGCCATGTAATGCCGGGGCATATAGTGTTACCCTGTTCCGTCCTTCCGTCCTTCCGTCATTCCGTCATTCCGTCTTCCGTCATTCCGTCATTCTGTCATTCCGTCATCATCAGTTTCCGTTCATTATCTAAGTAACGGTTGCACACATTCAACTCAAATTTGACATATGGATATGTCATGAGAAAATACAGGTCAAGTTCGAATTTGGTCATGGTTCGATGATTTTTGGCAGAGTTATGCCCCTTTTACTTTAAAATAATATGAAATTTTCAGTTTCCGTTCATTATCTCCCCAACGATACAAACACATTCAACTCAAACTTGACATATGGATATGTCATGAGAAAAATACAGGTCAAGTTCGAATTTGGTCATGGTTCGATGATTTTCGGCAGAGTTATGCCCCTTTTACTTTTGAAAAAATAATATGAAATTTTCAGTTTTCCGTTCATTATCTCCCCAAAGGTGCAACACATTCAACTCAAATTTGACATATGGATATGTCTTGAGAAAATACAGGTCAAGTTTGAATGTGGTCATGGTTCGATGATTTTTGGCAGAGTTATGCCCCTTTCACTTTGAAAATAATATGAAATTTTCAGTTTCCATTCATTATCTCCCCAACGGTACAACACATATTCAACTCAAACTTGACATATGGATAAATCAAAGGAATGCGCAGGGCAAGTTAAAATTTGGTCGTGGTTCAATGATTTTTGGCAGAGTTATGCCCCTTTCACTTTGAAAATAATATGAAATTTTCAGTTTCTATTTATTATCTCTCCCAACAGTACAACACATTCAACTCAAATTAAACATATGGATACGTTTTTGGAATGCCCAGGCCAAGTTCGAATATGGTCATGGTTCAATGATTTTGGCAGAGTAATGCCCCCTTTTACTTTGAAAATAATATGAAATTTACAGTTTCTGTTCATTATCTACCCAACAGTGTTACATATTCAACTCAAATTTGACATATGGATATGTCAAAGGAATGGGTAGGTCATGTTGGAATTTGGTCATGGTTCGATGATTTTTTGGCAGAGTTATGTCCCTTTCACTTTGAAAATAATATAGATACATCTTAGGAATAAGCAGTTTAAGTTTGAATTTGGTCGTGGTTCAATGATTTTGGACAAACTTATCTTTCTTGAATGTTGGAAAAATTTTGAACTTTCAGTTTCAGCACTCATACTTTTGTGGAAAGTTTGAATTTGGTCGTGGTTCAATGATTTTGGACAAACTTATCTTTCTTGAATGTTGGAAAAATTTTGAACTTTCAGTTTCAGCACTCATACCTTTGTGGAAATGTATGTAGCCATTATTTTGGCTACAAATATGAAATATGCTATTTTCAAAAGGTTAAGACTAAATAATTTCAGTGCTTTGAACATTGTATGAAAATGGTTTGTGTTAACATTTGAAAGTTTTAAGGGCTTTGAACTGCAAATGAAAAAAATAATTTGTGCAAACAAATTTGGAACTAAATATTATAACATCTGAAATTTTGGCTGCATGCGGGGGCATCCGTGGCATGATGACACATTTCTAGTTAATGTAGCAGTTGATCGCTATAGTATTTTTAACAAAAGATTACACCTACTCCAAGCAACTAAAATCCAAGTCATTCAATGTACGCAAACTGTAAACGCTTTTGTATACGCCGTGCTAGGAATAACAAAATAAGATGATATTACTAATAATTGAAATTTTTGTTCGGGGTCAATCACTTTACATAATTTTTATAGTTTCAAAGCACCTTGTTTATATGTTTTTGTGTGAGTAATTATAAAAAAATTTCGCTGTTTTTTTTTTTTTTATCGGTTGAAGCAAAATTTTCCGGGGGATTTTTTTAAAAAATTTGGGGTAAAAATTTTGCGGAATTGTCGCGAAAGGAAACTTGCAAAATCTTTTCGGTACGTATTACAAAAAAAAACTTTTTAGATTTAATCTTACTAATGATTGTACCTTAAAAACAATTTTTGGGGGGAAAATCCCTTTTGTTTGTTTTAAATAAAATGGGGGATCATCAAAAAAAAAAAATGAAATACAAATTTTGTTGGATTTTAAATTGTGGTTTGATACCAAAAAAACCCCAAAATTATTTTTTTTCCGAAAATAATAATTTTGCAGTATATGATTTTGGCCAAAGGTTGAAAAATTTAAAACTGGAGACTAGTCTTAAATTCTTGTTTCTGATTGGTTATTTGCTTCCAGGAATAAGAAATTGACCAATAATTAGAATTATTGCTGTTGCAGACTTGTCTTGAAATGTTTTCATCCTTGACCCCTATAATGTAGAAGTAAAATTAAATGGAAAAAGTTTGGCTTGTTATGATAATATGCTCTTTATTCCATAATTGTTTGTGTGATTAATTGTATTTATTGTTTAGTTTTTTTTATAGAAAGTTTAACAGAATAAAATAAATAACATGTGAAGTCTAGTGTATTCGCTGCTTCTTTCAGAAAGGCAAAGTTAAGACTTTAGAGAATTAAGAATGAAGACCTCTCTTTATAAACTTCCCTATGTTACTTGTGTTTGTCCGTAAAAAACAGACTTTTTATATCTAGGAATAAAGACACTGCTCTTTAAAAAAATTGCAACATTGACAGAAAGCTAAAGGGAATAAATTTGACTGATTAATTGATCATTCAAATACATGCAGCTATATTTTGTATGCCATCAATGTAGAGCCAGACCTGAGAAAACATCTGGGTAATCTTAACATGTAGTGATCTGTCGGTTGATGGATTATTTTGATATTTTAATGCCTCAAATTAAATTAAACAGTTTAAAGTCCCATTATGCCATCATTTTTATACGCCCGTTTGAAAAACAGGACGAATTATGGGAACGCCCCTGGCGGTCGAGCGGGCGGTGTCCAATTTTGTCCGGAGCATATCTCCGACATGTATGGAGGGATTTCAATATTACTTGGCACAAATGTTCACCATTGTGAGGCGGAGTGTCGCGCGCAAGATTCAGGTCCTTGCAGTCAAGGTCACACATAGAGCGGTCAAGGTCACACATAGAGGTCAAAGTTCAGATAAAAATATGAAGAGGTGTATATGGACCATTTAGTCATCATTTATTGAGGGATTGTAACACAAATGGTCATTATCAAGACTATGGCTGTGATACATATAATTTAGGTCAATATATACAAGGTCAAGGTCACTAAAGATGATGAAATATCCAGATTTTGTCCGGAGCATATCTCCTACACGCATGGAGGGATTTTAATGAAATTTCATAGAAATGTTCACCATTATGAGAAGCCATGTCACGTACATGAACTAGGTCTCTAGGTCAAAGGTCAAGGTCACACTTAGAGCTCATTGAAAAACGCTTGTCCGGAGCAAAACTTCCACATGCATAGAGGGATACCAATATAACTTGGCACAAATGTTCACCATTGTGAGGCGGAGTGTCATGCACAAAATTCAGGTCCCTGCAGCCAAGGTCAAGGTCACACATAGAGTTCAAAGTTTAGATAAAAATATGAAGATGTGTATAGGGACGATTTAATCATCATTTATTGAGGGATTGTAACACAAATGGTCATTATCATGACTACGGCTGTGACACATGTACTTTAGGTTAATATATGCAAGGTCAAGGTAACTAAAGATGGTGAAATATCCAGATTTTGTCTGGAGCATATCTCCTACATGTATGGAAGAATTTTTATAATACTTTATGGAAATGTTCACCACCATGATATGTATTGCTCCATGCATGATCCAGGTCTCCAGGTCAAAGGTCAAGGTCACACTTAGAGCTCATTGAAAAACGCTTGTCCGGAGCAAAACTTCTACATTCATAGGGGGATTTCAATATAACTTGGCACAAATGTTCACCATTGTGAGGCTGAGTGTCGCACGCAAAATTCAGATCCCTGCGACCAAAGTCAAGGTTACACATAGAGGTCAAAGTTCAGATAAAAATTTGAAGATGTGTATAGGGACCATTTAGTCATCATTTATTGATGGATTGTAGCACAAATGGTAACTATCATGACTACAGGTGTGACACATTTAATTTAGGTTAATATTTGCAAGGTCAAGGTCACTGGAGATGATTAAATATCCAGATGTTGTCCGGAGCATATTTTCTACATGCATGGAGGAATTTTAATGTTACTTTATAGAATTGTTCACCACCATGAGACGTAGTGCCCTGCACATGAACCAAGTCTCTAGGTCAAAGGTGAAGGTCACAGTTAGAGCTCATAGAAAAACGCTTGTCTGGAGCAAAACTTCTACATGCATAGAGGGATTTCAATATAATTTGGCACAAATGTTCATCATTGTGAGGCTGAGTGCCGTGCATAAAATTCAGGTCCCTGCGACCAAGGTCAAGGTCACACATCCTGTGCATATCTTCCCTACTGATTTGTTTTAAGGTTCATTTAACAACACAGTGCCAAGAATAAAAACTTGCTTGCTAGATAACACTTATCCATAATGCCCCCATCTCCATCTAAAGCTTTCGTAAACGGGCGTATTTTGTGACTATGGCACCCTTGTTTCTTTCTCAAAATCTGTTTATTATTGGTATCTTGTTACAGTTTCCAAAAATATAACTCTATTGCAATATACCTGAACTACATTTTGCATCATTAACTCTGTTGGCAATTAGTATAGTTATAGTGAATTATTATTTTGTATGGAACTCCAAGTACTACTTTTTTACATTTTGCTACTTTCATGACATAACTGTATATTCAGCCCTTATTTTTCACCTGTAAAATATCTTACATGCTCTTAATCCATTATTTAAACATAATTACAAACACATGTTTGACATTTCTAAAGAATTAAAACAATATAGATCTCTGTGGCATAATGTGCCTTTAAGATAACAAACAGAACATGTTTGTTTTTTGTTGTTGTTTTTTCTTCTTCAAAAGACTATTATAACTACTAAAAAAACTACTATAACTATATCTTATTTTAAAGCACAGAGTTGTCAATTTTTGCTATAGTTATTGAATCTTAATTATCATATCTATGTTGTTGTTAAGATAATTTTGTAGATCTGTTGTTGTTGTTGTATCATTTGATGATATTTTGTGTAAACTGTTACAGGTTGTAAAGTGGTGCCGAGACTTCAGAAGAAAGAGACGATCTCGATTGTCGGCCAAACATCTTAAGAAGATACCTGTTAAAAAGTTTAAGAAAGGTAAATAGATGTATTTAAAATGAAAATCGTAACGTTTAGAATCTATTCATATATTAAAATGATTGTACTTAGACACATTTACACTGTACTTATTTCCAAAATATAAGTATTATATATTATCAAATTATTTACAAAATAATGTAGCAAGTCAATGGATAGGTGCAATACAGAAGTAATTCCTTCATTATGTAATATAAGTTACAGCTGTTTCGCACCTGTACGCTGTGTGTTTCAAATCCTGACGTGGACTATTGTGTGAGGAAGCTATACAGCTAGCTTACACAAAGTGGGTGGTTCTACCTGGGTGCCCGTTCATGCCTGAAATAATGTATGGAAGAGCACCCAAAGTCTTCCTCCACAAGTAAAGCTGGAAAGTCACCATATGATCTATGCTGAGTTGGTGCATTGTAAAACCCAACCAAAAATAAAAATGAAAAAAATTATTTATTGCATATAATGTAGAAGTACACAATTGAGCCGCGCTATGACAAAACCAACATAATGGGTTTGCGACCAGCATGGATCCAGACCAGCCTGTGCATCCGCGCAGTCTGATCGGGATCCATGCTGTTCGCTTACCAACCCTATTATATTTTTAGAGAAACTCATAGCCAACAGCATGGATTCTGATCAGACTGCGCGAATGCGCAGGCTGGTCTTGATCCATGCTGGTAGCAAACGCACTATGTTGGTTTTGTCGTAACGCGGCACGTATATTGACTATTGTAGGAGATGAGTATGATGTGTGTGCTATATGCCTGGATGATTACGAGGAAGGAGATAAACTCAGACTTTTACCTTGTAGCCATGGTAACCATTTTATCTCTTTCTTTATAACTTCATGATTGCCTTTTGTGTTCTATGTATTTCTTCAAGTTCACTATAGCTGCAATATTTCTTTCTCAGAAATTATTATTTGTGCCCTTTATAAGACAGTTTAATAGTGGAATCAGATTCACCTTTGCATTGTTAAAGAATCTGGTAAATGAATTATGGATGTAATGTAAAGGAAGAAAAAACAAATGCAACATGGTCAGAAAAATAATTTTACTTTTGTGATTCAAGTTAAAGAATTATATGAAACTTGTGTCAGATGGTTTAGCCAGCATGTATATTGTTCAGAATTCTAAGTAATTGAACTCAGAAATCATTTGAAAATCTGATTACATCTAACAGAAACTTTTATTTTAAAGCAGGAACAGTATGTTACTTGATATACAATTTAGTAGGTACAAGGATGTGTATGCACATAAAGAATTACTTGTATTAAATATTTTCAGTATATCATACAAAGTGTATAGATCCATGGCTTACAAAAAGTAAGCGTAGTTGTCCAATCTGTAAACGTAAGGTGATACCGGGGGATGACCCCGACAGTGACAGTGATACCTCGGAGGGTGAGGAGGACTCGCCCTCAGAAAGAACTCCCTTGCTGGCGGGAGGATCGAGTGGGTCCAGTGAGAGAAGGTCAACTTTTGATAACTCAGGTATGGTGTTAAATATGCATCTTTTTTATGCTATCATTTAGGTAGATAAGCCCTTCTCCATTATTCCTGCAGTCCTGGTGTCACACTTACTATTTATAAACCTGAATAAACAGTGGAATAATGGGGGCATCTGTCTATAATAGACACATTTCTAGTAGTTGTTGGATATTTTCAGTGAAATACAATATAAAAGCATGAAACGTAATGATAATGTGTTAGAAATCTTAAATTATTTTATACAAAATTTATTTTTTGTTTCTTGCATGACATGTTCATTTGAATATTTTATTAAAAGAAAAAAAAAAAATAACCAGATCTTTTTACTTGCATGTTGTTATGAAAGTAGGATGCACTTTACTGTTCACAGAACTGTTACTGTCAGTTCTAAAAAAAAAAAAAAAGAACATGGTATTGTAAAAATCAGGAATGCCAGTTAGGTATTGTTATATAGGTTATGCAACAGTTACCATGGAAACAGGGGAGTGGTACATAAAGGCAATGAGTAAAACAAATCTTATGTGCGATTATAGCACTAAACTGAAATTAGAATAAATCTTTAATAAGTTAATGCATTTATAGCTTCTGTCTGTTTTCAGGGTTACCACAAACTGCTAGACAACCTCATGTATCACATGTAAATGAGAACAGAAGCCACACTTCCAGTGATGATTCTGACCAATCAGATTCTGAGATTGGTGCTGTGGGTGGAGTCAGGCATGTCAATCTTTCTAAAAACAACCCACTTTTATCTTTACCTAAGTCATCCAATCAAAATGGAGATAACAAAGATTCGACCAATCAGAAAGAGAGTCTTGAAACTTCAGCCAGTCACAGTGTTGATGCTGTCATAGAAACGAGTGGAGGGGCAGATAACTCTGGTTTTGATGATACAGATGTGAGTAGTTGTAGTTCAGGGGAGGAGCCAGAATTTCATGTCCCGGAAAGTGATGTCATTTTTAGCGAGCCAAGCAAAAAAGATGAAAAGAAATCAAATGGAGTAGTCTAAAAAATGGAACAATAGGTGATTAAGGTATTGAAACTTTAATGTTGAATTAATGTAGGTATGTTTAGAAATTATATACATGTTAATGAGAATGATTGTTTAACTTTCCTTTACCTTAATGAATGTAAATTGAGGGGTAAGTCAAATGTGAGAGGTTGAAATTATGTTAATTTAAATAAACAGAATTATTTTTGGCATGTGTGGGTGTACTTTTTTTGTGCTCACTTGATAATTCTGGAATATATCCACAGACGCCGGCATCCGACAGTCTGTCAGTCATATTACAAGTATCTAGTAACAAAAATCCTTTCATTGATGTATGGAATTTCTAAACATACCTATGTACAATACATGTATTTGTAAATTCTATTTCCAACCTTTTATAAGGGAACTCATTTTGTAGTAATTTTTATATACTCTTGTTTGATATGATGTATGATTTGAGCTGCGTCACGACAAAACCAACATAATGGGTTTGCGACCAGCATCCGCACAGTCTGATCAGGATCTATGCTGTTCGCTACCAGTTTCTTTACTTGTTATAGGGCCTGTAAGCGAACAGCATGGATCCTGATCAGACTGCGCGAATGCGCAGGCTGGTCTGGATCCATGCTGGTCGCAAACACATTATGTTGGTTTTGTCGTGACGCGGCTCATTTGTATTTGTAAATGATTTTTTTAAGGACTTGTTTTAAATGTGAAAACTGAAGTGTTTTTTATGATTTTGTCATGAAAATAATGTTTGTTTCTGAATTTCCTCAAATTTTGGTGTATTTATTTTCGTTTGTCAAACTTTAATGGCAGTTACTATATATCAATCCATAGAGGAGTCGAATTTTTCAGATTTCCATCACAATTACATTACAGGCTTCAGTGTATTAATTTTTATTTGGGAACCTATTCATATAATATTTTACGGGTTGGATTAATGTTTTGTTTATTATTTTAATTCATCATTTTTTCAGGCATTTGAGAATTTCATATCCATCAGTATCAGGTGTAAGGTTATTAATATTTTCATTTCAGGAGCATAAATTTTAATCTACTTATCTCTAGTTTGAAAAGTTTACTAAATTGAAGGACAAATGGTGAATTCAGAAATAAACATTTTTTTTCTTGTATGGTCAAGAAAAACATAATAATGAATGAGGATATTCTATGTTTATGAAGTTTTTATCAATTGAACTGTGATTTGTACACCATAAACTTGCCCAAAGCTTAATTTTTTCAAATGATTTTTTTTTTCTGAAGTTAAAAACTTAAGTTGAGACAGTGCACAGTGCTGTGTTGTTATTAATACATGCACATCAAAAATTATGCAAACTTCATATTTCTAATATTTATTTTGAAAGGCATGCTGTTATAATTTTGTTTTTTATTGTCGCTTAATCCTTGCTTAAACTTTCATGGACTTATCCTGCTAAAGTTTTTGTACCAAACTTGCCAGGTTTTACAGTTGGTACGGTATGTCATCAGTGAAAGGGATGTTCGAAAATAATAGAATTTAGCAGCTGTTAGGTTAGAGTTTGGTCAAAATACATTCCCAAATCATGATTGATTTTAGCTGTTGTAACTAGGGTTAAAGATGTGACAAGTTTTTCATTACACCACTTGAACTTCACCAATGTAAAGTGAAAATAATCAGGTTTAAAAATTGGTTAAAATTTTAGACCTAACTTTGATCTAGATTTTTATCGTCATGAATGAATACAAGGCCTGATCATTTTGCCCCCAATAAAAAAAAAGCTTACTGTGATTGGGTGCTCTTTTGATTCTAAGGTCTTTGTTAAGTAGATGAACCGACATGAGATCATAAGGTCATAGGTCAAGGTCAAATTGAAACTTGGTCTAGTCAATAAATTGAGACATAGTTAGTCTAGGTTTTGTCAAACTTTATATCATAGGGACATTGCCTGTGGCCAGAAGTGTTGATTTCAAGGTCAGTAAGTCATAGGTCAAGGTCACTGTGAAACTTACTGTAAAATTCTTGTTAAATCAATATAGTTTCATGAGTTATAGTTTTGAAACTTACTATAATTATTATATTTTATTTAATAATATAACAAATTGACCTTTATGAAATATGCATAAGTAAATATGTAACCAAGACAGGCAAATGAAGTGGGGTATGAGTGTCCTGTGAACACACTGCTATAAGTATATCATGTTATCATACTTTCTTTCAAGAATGAATTATTTACAATGTGCTTTTTTAACATACTTTATTGTTAATATATATTCTATTTGTAGCCTGGTTTAATTGTGATATATTTCATGATATTTTGTTGATTTTCTGTTCATTTAATGAAATTTTGTTATTTGTTTTTGCTTTAGATATTGTTGTTGTTGTATTTTATGTAAACTATAGTCACAATGCATGTGCTGGATATATTATTAGAATGACAAAATAAGTAAAGATGTAAGTGTAAGTCAACTAGTGTAAGCGCTTTTATGCTGGAAGATGTAACTTTAATTTTTGTCTGACAAAATACATACCATAGCATAAAGGGACTCCACTGAGGTTTTCTTGACATGACAGGACTGGAAATAATATTTTAAGATTTATGTTCCATTTGATGTAGGTCTAGACCAATAACTTGTGTGCCAAATTTTGGATCATTCAATCGCTCAATTTTCCAGAATAATTATTCTTAATGTGAAAAAATGATCAAAAATTGTTGCAATGATTTCCACTCAAATTGGGCTAAGAATAGCAAAAAAATATTATTTTCAATTTATTTCTTTTTATATTTCTTAATTATCATTTGCATATCTTTCTGTTTTAAGTGCCCCGGCTGATTTATGTTAGAAATTAAATGTTACATTTTAAGGCTTTTGACCACAGTGGAGTTCCTTTAAAAGAAATGTAGGTACAAAGAGTCTTATATGATCTTTTTCGAAAAGGATAGAAATATGAAAAATTTTTAGTGTAAATACATTTCCATTGTCAAAGATGTGCCAATGAATTTAATCAAAGATTGATTTAAATATTTAAAGAAGAAAAAATACTTTATTTTGTTGAAATTTTTTTAACTTTCTATTAACCCATTACTTCATATACACGCCTTTTAACGCCTTTTTCACCCCCCCCCCCTTTTTGTTGTCTCAAATGATGAAAAAATGCCTTATTTAGGCCCCAAACACTTGTTTTTGTTTGAGAAATGTTGTTAAAAAAGTGACCTCTTTTTCGGCGCGGCCCCCCAACCAAAAGATACATCAGGGGGTTGCCAGAAGGGGGATGTGCCCCCTTCTGTTTGGGGGGGGTTTGAAGGGGGGCGGAGTCCCCCTCATCGCCAAGAAAATTTTGGACTTGTGAGAGGCTGTAAATGACCCCAGATTGATCATAAGGTAACGTGTAACCAACGCTGAAAAGCATTTGACTCTATCTCAATCCATTGAGAAGTTGCAGCACTTTGAAATCAATTTTGATGGAAAAAATCAACGCAAAATAGTGATTTTTGGCAATTTTTAGATGTCCCCTCGTTGCCATGGTAACAGAAAATTTAAGCCTGAGCATGTTGTTGCAAGGGCAATGGTCCAGTCAACATTTGTGCCAAGTTTGATTAGTGTTAACGTTGAAGCAGTTTTTATAGTATTATAGCAATTTGAACTTGTAACGGGAGACTTTTCAATGAAAACAGCCATTTTTCACAAAATGCTCATGAAGTAATGGGTTAATGAAAAAAATAAAAAAAATCTACAAAACAACAATTTTTCTTCAAATTTATATGACAGGCCATGTTTAAACATGAAAAAACGCGATTTAGGGTAATTTCAAGTATTTTCATCATTTTCTGTTAACCCATTACTTCATATACACGCCTTTTAACGCCTTTTTCACCCCCCCCCTTTTTGTTGTCTCAAATGATGAAAAAATGCCTTATTTAGGCCCCAAACACTTGTTTTTGTTTGAGAAATGTTGTTAAAAAAGTGACCTCTTTTTCGGCGCGGCCCCCCAACCAAAAGATACATCAGGGGGTTGCCAGAAGGGGGATGTGCCCCCTTCTGTTTGGGGGGGTTTGAAGGGGGGCGGAGTCCCCCTCATCGCCAAGAAAATTTTGCACTTGTGAGAGGCTGTAAATGACCCCAGATTGATCATAAGGTAACGTGTTACCAACGCTGAAAAGCATTTGACTCTATCTCAATCCATTGAGAAGTTGCAGCACTTTAAAATATGTTTGGATGGAAAAAAAACAACGCAAAATAGTGATTCCTGGCAATTTTGAGATGTCCCCTCGTTACCATGGTAACAGAAAATTTAAGCCTGAGCATGTTGTTGCAAGGGCAATGGTCCAGTCAACATTTGTGCCAAGTTTGATTAGTGTTGAAGCAGTTTTTATAGTATTATAGCAATTTGAACTTGTAACGGGAGACTTTTCAATGAAAACAGCCATTTTTCACAAAATGCTCATGAAGTAATGGGTTAATGAAAAAAATAAAAAAATCTACAAAACAACAATTTTTCTTCAAATTTATATGACAGGCCATGTTTAAACATGAAAAAACGCGATTTAGGGTAATTTCAAGTATTTTCATCATTTTCTGTTAACCCATTACTTCATATACACGCCTTTTAACGCCTTTTTCACCCCCCCCCCCCTTTTTGTTGTCTCAAATGATGAAAAAATGCCTTATTTAGGCCCCCAACACTTGTTTTTGTTTGAGAAATGTTGTTAAAAAAAGTGACCTCTTTTTCGGCGCGGCCCCCCAACCAAAAGATACATCAGGGGGTTGCCAGAAGGGGGATGTGCCCCCTTCTGTTTGGGGGGTTTGAAGGGGGGCGGATCCCCCCTCATCGCCAAGAAAATTTTGGACTTGTGAGAGGCTGTAAATGACCCAAGATTGATCATAAGGTAACGTGTAACCAACGCTGAAAAGCATTTGACTCTATCTCAATCCATTGAGAAGTTGCAGCACTTTGAAATCAATTTTGATGGAAAAATCAACGCAAAATAGTGATTTTTGGCAATTTTGAGATGTCCCCTCGTTGCCATGGTAACAGAAAATTTAAGCCTGAGCATGTTGTTGCAAGGGCAATGGTCCAGTCAACATTTGTGCCAAGTTTGATTAGTGTTGAAGCAGTTTTTATAGTATTATAGCAATTTGAACTTGTAACGGGAGACTTTTCAATGAAAACAGCCATTTTTCACAAAATGCTCATGAAGCAATGGGTTAATATAACTATATAAATATGTATGAACCATATTTTATTTTCATTAACATTTATAACTTCATTTTATTATTTAACGGGCATTAAATTTTGTTTTGTCTTTAGAATTAGTCAATTGGTGAATACAAAATTATCTAATAAATCATAATGATTATTAAGATGAATTAATTATATTGATAATAAGATACTAACAAATATTACTAACTTTATAACATATTCCTATGCATTAATTACTGTGTTGTTACATTGTTGAAATGTAAAGGTCTAAACTTAAAATTATGATTATCTTTAAGTACCAAGCTATTCAGGAATAAAGGTACTTAAAAACTTTTTAAATAATAATAAAATATTTTTTTTTCTTGATTGGATTAAGACATAAGCACTGATTTTAGTATTGTCTTCATTTATTGCTTGCTTTGTTGCTTTTATATGTTAATTGTTGCTAATGTGTAAGTTATCACTTGTAACATGACATCATAACTTTACTCTGAAACATTCCTTTTGTTAAAATTAACAAAGGTTGTCATAAATTAAGGTGAATTTTTGAAATTTAAGGTTAATAGGTTTATTATAACCATCTGAATATTTGACAAATGTTGCTTATTTCTGTTTCGTTTAATTATCAAAACACCCAGGTGCAAAAAAAAATCTTTGTTCACTCCATTTGCTTATTGAATTGATGACCTTGTGAATGTCAATATTACCCGGTGCAAGTAGAGATTGTGTCCCAAAAACAAATCCTCAAAAAAATATATATAGATTGAATATATTTCAAAAAGTCAAAAAACAAATTTTCTATTGAAATTTATATCAAAGTATTCAGAGGATTTTGGGAAGTTTTAAGTATATCTGATATAAAGTGTAACTGTTTAAACACTATGTCTAATGAATTTTAAGGGAAACAGTGAAAGACAATAAATAAACAGTGTTTTATGAATTGAATTATTTAGCAGATAGAAATGGCACGAGTCTACCAGCACAGGAATGGTGTTTTGTTAGAATTCTGATAGAATTAAGTACTTTATTTTGTTTAATAAGTTAAATACCTTTCAGAATTGAAGTCGATAAGAATTATAATTAAAATCTACAAACAACTCCGGCCAGCAGTCAATAAGAATTATGATTAAAATTTACAAGCAAGTCTGGCCAAGTCACTAATAATTTTCACTGTAAATTTTGGATATTTTACTAGCTTGACAGAGAATCTTCTAGGTTTGTTTTTTTGCTGTCAGACTAGTGCTTATTTCGACCACTCAGGTCAATTGATTGTTGTATGATATGATACATTGTTTATTTTAGTAATGCTTTGTTACTTTGTTTCAAAATTTGTTGATTTTGCTATGCTATGGAAGTTAGCATTCACAATATAACAGCATTAGTTTATCTATATTACTTAACTGCATTCCTGTTTGTACTGTGTGCATGTTTTAAAAATTCACTTTGAATTGCTTAACATCTATTTTAAGACTTTTGGATGGCATAATGACTATTTATAGTATGAAAAATATACACAGAATATGACTGAAAATTTATATTTTAAATAACATTCAATTTTTATATGATAAAGACTTTGAAAATTTTACAAAACATTTTGTCAGTAATTTAAAAAAAAAAACAACGTGTTTTTGTGTTTTTCTATTTCTTCAAAATTTTGTCTGAAATTTGTAAATACATTTATATATGCATAGATTGTTGGTGAGATATAGCAGGTTAGTGCTTTAATTAGTATTGAATCACTAGTGACATACTTGCAGTCATTTTAAGTTTTTTTTTTTTACCAAGTGTTCAATTTGATATACATGAAAAATACTGTACCACTTCTCAGAATTTTACCCAGTGTTCAATATGATATATTTTAATTATACTGAACTCTTGTTAAATTTAAAAACAAATATGCAATTTATATAAATATGTAAATGACCACTAGATAGAACCGAATTTCATAGATCAGGTGAGACATTTCCTGACAATAGAAACGTCTTTTATTACCATATTAATGTCAATAACTGTTCCACTTTATTAATTTTTGAAGGGAACCAGAAAACATTTTGTTAAAACTTTATATTAATTTGTACCAGAAAACATTTTGTTTGACATGACTTTAGTTGTTCCTAGTCTTGAGTCGTCAAAAATCATTGAAGTTTTGTGTAAAAAAATTACATAATTTAGTTGGATTTAGAAGAAAATATATATGAATAAGGAGTACATAGTTGTTTTTTTTCTGTTTGTAAATTTATTATTAAGATATTTAAATGGTATTTATATGATTATTATTTCTTTTAATCAAGCTCGTGTTTTTTGAAATATGTAGAAATGTATGTATGTATTATTGAATTATCATCAATTTTATATTGGATAGAAAACACTTCAGTTGCCTTGTGTGCAATAATTAAAAGTCTTTTCATTAATTGATCTTGTTGTTTTATTAATTGTCCATTTGTCTGTCCTTTTTTTGTCCGATGCAAACCCAGCCTTGTAGGTCAAATGTCAAGGTCACAGACTAAATTTCATATGATTGTGAATAGATGGTCAATGATTTTGACTTAGTTATTCAACAATGTTTAGCATACTGAGAAGATATATCTCATGCAAAACCATTGCTTGTAGTCGTGGTTACCGTGGCCGAGTTGTTATAGTCATTGACTTCAAACTTCTATTCCCTCACCGCTGTTAGTATGAATCCTGCGAAGGACTTTATAATTCATTTATGTGGGGAAACTATCCAACTAGCTTAAGGAATCTTAGTGGTTCTGTTCAGGTGTCCGTTCATGTGTTAAATAATCCGAAGAGGTTCACCTGATGTCTTCCTCCACAAGTAAAGCTGAAAAGTTGGGATATGACCTTGACAGTAATGGTGCTATGTAAAAGGAAAAAAATTGCTTGTAGTACAAAGGTCAAGGTCACATTCGAAAGGAAATTTTTCATTGATATGCTTGGATGTGAAGTGAATGATCCTGTCATTCAGGGATGGATTTTTGAATAATTTTGAATACATGTGATTAATATTAAAAAGATATTTCACACAAGAATTAAGCCTCCAGCTCAAGGTCATACTGGTAAAAAAAATATAATCATTAAAAGATGGTTGTTATTCATTGATGGATTTTGGAATAATAATATCTGTCATAGTTTGCGGTTCGGATCGGAATATCCGTCCCGAGGTGACCCACCCATTGGGCGGTAACGAGGCTTGCCGAGTTACCGCCCATGGGCGGGTGACCGAGGGACGGATATTCCGATCCGAACCGCAAACATATGTCAGATATTTTTTCTTGCATATTCTACCATATTCCATTATATTTTTAATTCTTTATCTTTATTTTCAATGAAAATGTATATCATTACAACCGTAACTACTTTCATTCAACAGCGTATGAATTACAAAATCAATTCATAACGGTAAAATGACGTCATTAAATATCGTGCCATTGTACAGCACGCGACTCATCTGGAACCCCCCATGCCAGATGAAATTTCCGGCATGGGTAAAACTAACGGAAACGCCAGTCTGATATGCAAGAATAATTATTCATTGATATGTGGCTTATTAAAGCTGCATGCCTCCAGATGAGCAAAAATATTTCAAGAAAATTAAACTTCAGTAAAATGTACTATGATATGAAAAGTCAAAAAGAGTTTTAGTAACAATTTACATGTTATGTGCGACTAAGGACTGCATTACTAACAAAGTAAGAGTTTTTTAAGCTCACGTGAGCTTGCTCAGGGTGAGCTTTTATGGTCGTTGAATGTCCGTTGTCCGTCCACACTTGTTCATTAACCCTCTAGCGGTCATATTTTTGCCTCAATCATCATGAAACTTTGTCAGGATGCTTATCATAGCTCAGATGAGTTTGAACATGGTTTATCTTTAATAAAAAACTAGGTCACAGGAGCGAAAAATGAAAAATAAAACCTTGTTAACACTCTACCGGTCACACTTTTGCATCAATCATCATCAAACTTGGTCAGGATGCTTGTCTAGGTGATAGTCCAACTAATTAGACTTGTCAAAGAGACACCGAGATAATTTTGGGCGGGCGCTGTCTTTTGACAGTAAGAAAAGAAAGTCTGTAAAATGGGTCAAACCGTTCACGCCAAATTAATTAGGCTAGTCTAGGTGATAGCTCGGATGAGTTCGAAAATGGGTCATTTCGGATGAAAAACTAGGTCACCGGAGCTAAAAATAGAAAAACCTTGTTAACACTTTAGCGGTCACATTTTTGCCTCAATCATCATCAAACTTGGTCAGGATGCTTAATTATCTAGATGATAGCTCGGATGAGTTTGAACATGGGCCATCTCGGATGAAAAACTAGGTCACAGGAGCTAAAAATAGAAACGTAAAACCAAAAACAAATAAACGAAGACAAATCAGGCTAATCTAAATGAAAATGTAAAATTTGTCTTGATTAAATCTCAATTTGTAAAACTGAGTTCAAATGTACACGAGTATAGTCTGTAAATAGTTCTGATACAGTTTAAATAATGCGCTTAATGTTCTACATTGTTAATTATAATGAAAATTTTGAAATGTATTAAAATGCATAAAATTGTGAAGAAAATGAAACAATTTACACATTATCAATGGCACTTACAACCCAGATAAATTACAAAAAAGAGATTGGTTTAAACATTTTTATATAAGCTCGATTGCGAAACTTACATTAATCACTTTCTTTGTCATATGAAAATATGGAATACGTCCTGAAAATAGTATATTTGTAATTACCTTATGTGTATTTTTAGACCACTACATGTACTGATGTCGTGACATGAAATATTGAATAGTATACAGTGATTCTAAGTATGGTACGTGTAACAGTAAGACGGTATTATTAATCAAGTAAAAAAATAATGCCTCAGAAATGCTATCATTTTTATTTCACAAAATGTTTTTATTTACATTTTTGAAAGAAAAACTTGATTTGCCACATAGATGAACTTTTTTTTCACTTTTCTTGCTCTGTTGGCAAGGAGTATGATCAAAGTGAATGAGTATTTTGTACGGAATTGAAAACATTTTGCTACCAGCGCGACTTTCTTCAATTGTTAAACATCTGCATGATATGCTCAAAATCTATGATTAAAACCATTATCAAACACATGATTGACCTATTTTAAGAAATTAAAATAAAATATATTTCTGACGCATGAGTTGCCGTTGAAGATAATGTAATAATATGTGCTATTTTTTTCTCTCAACAAGTATATCTTCTACATATTTCGAAATGTTTATTTTCTATCTCTTATTTCATGTTTTTCTAACATTAAATGAAAGCGTTCTTTCATCCACTATTTATAATGGTAAATGCGCGTCAAAAAATTTGTATGTTGTTATGAATAGGCTAAAATTAATTACGTATATTTCAATAATCTGATGCTGTGTCTGCACAATGTCACGTTGACTTCATCTGCTGCTATGTTTACATCATCTCAGGAAATTTTAGTTAGATAACTTAATAAACGAACAAGCTATGGATAAATGAATATACCTCATAGAAAATAGGAAAGTTAAAAGAAGAATTTGCGGCGCAGTGAACAGGTCACTCAGGTTTAGTACGTGACTATTTCCAGATGACCAAATAGAACAGTTTAGCAACATATCCTGAGCATTTGTTTAATTAAGTAATAGCATGAACGGAACCAGAGTTCTGCACTACAAAAAGCGAAAATAAGGAAAACTCGGAAGACCGATCTTCATCGCTGAAAGCATGTGCAATATGAGACCGGAAGTTGGCTTATAGTTGCCATCCAAACATTCAACAGACTTTAACAACCACATGATTTAAGTCTGTAATTGACGATTTATGGGTAAAGTTGCACCATTATTGCGTTGAAAATCATTGAGAGTATTTGAGAAAGGCGCCTTATATAGATTTAACATCGTCTTTAACCTTAGACGTGCGCTGCAATTCAAATAGTTGCCATGGTGTTAACGGCATATTTTTTATTGTTTGTTGATATTTGTCTAAATGTTTCAATTATATGGGTTTATAACTTATCAAAATTAACAATCTTGTCAAAGAATATTGGGACAACCTTCGTATAATGTCATACATGACACATCTGGAAGTATTTGTGCTCTGAAAATCGATTTGCACGAAATTCACGCGCTTTTACATGGTCGGTATAAAAGATCATTGAAAATACTGTTTTATATAATATGTACTAGTCACAATGCAATTTTGTTTTTATGCAACATCATGTTTTTCGACGCAAAGCATGCCTACTGTATACAAAAATTGCACAACATATTTTAATAATTTGAAAACTTTGTAAATTTTCTACATTCTACGGCAATCGTTTAACTGCGTTATTACTGGGTCTTTCAAATAGAAGTACCCTAGTTATCAACCTCACTTTGAAGGTGGATTCATGCGTTGTTTTTTTTTAAAGAATAATTTATTCTTATATTTTTGTAAAATGTCTGTAAAGATAGAATGAAATGACATTGCCTCATGTTAGGAGAACAAGCATGAATTCGCCTTTGGTATTGTATGTCGCCGCACAGCAACACGACCATGCGATTTAATTTTAGCGGGAATAGTTTTTACTCTAATATAAACTGATCTTTTCAATGCAAAGTAATTTGAATCAAATACTTTCGATTCAATATATCATATGTTTCTTTTGCTGTTGGCAAAGTTGAGATCTGTTTATTAGAACACTTTCCTCGTTTATAAAATTTTAATATCCACGTCCAATTCGAATTATTTCACTACCGTCAATTTGCGTGGTTAAGTCTATTATTATTTTTAGCGGGGGTGTCGAACGTATAGAGGTAAGATTCTTTTCTCCGAGCAAGGTGAAAAAGGTACGAGACGGAGTAATGGGGGATTTTAGCATGTTAACACCCGTCGGCGTGGGTATATTTTATATAATTGCTAGAGTCATTTACTATCAAAATCGGAAATTTTACGTGGATCATGTAGAGCTCTTACCTACACATATTATCTCGAAACCATAGTGAAAATGATATTTAAGGTAAATTGTTGTGTCGGTGAAAAAAATGAAAAGATGAGAGCCCACACCGTAAATGTAAGTTCTACTTGCAACTTATTTAAATACTCATTATAGCGTTGCATAGCAAATGTTTGTATGCAAAGGTATTTATTGACGTCTTGTTGTCCAAAAATTAATCTGTACGAAGAGTTTTGGTACGATAAGATTACTGTACGCTGCAAAAGGTTCGAAAATTTTGGCAGTGGTAATTATTACTTAAAACTTTTGACCGTCATCAATCTTCTTTAATTGATTTTAATAGGATCTTGCCGACGTCATTAATACCCTTGCTTATACTTATAAATACTCAAATAAGTTTGTCACCTTTAATCCGAGAATTAACTTCCCTTTGATTTTAAATGTTTGTTATAAGTTTTTTTTATTCACCCTGTATATTTCCTGTCCTTTTAATATCTGAAGTAAATAACATGTACTTCAAATTCTATGCAGTTTATCGAAAATGCAAAATAGAATTTTCTGTTTATGCCTGACACTTGAACGTTTTCTTAGTATTGAATATGTAAATTGAATTTTTATCCTTCTCCACTTTAAAATGTTTCACCCCAATAAATATTTCTGATTGCTGAAAGACAGATTTTGCCGTTGTTAGTTTAAGGATAAAGCCAAGGGTGTGCAAAAGAAGGAATTTGATGGTTTTAATAATTTCATTTTGGATTTGAACAAACATCCGCGGCAATAGTGAACTTAAACATATATAAGGGAGCTATAATGTGTATATCCATTCGGATAGTTTGCAGTTCGGATGTACAATTTCGTGGTGCTAAAATTCGACTGTGTTTCGTATATATTGTAACTAAATTGGAATACTATATATGTTAATTTCACTAACTATGTACTTTAATTGTTTAATAGAAAAATAAATGTAAAGCATCTTGTTGGTGATTACATTATTATAAAAATTTCTTATAAAATCATTATAAAATCTTAATAAATGGTTTTCTCTCTCATTTTCTGGCTAACTGGTGGAATGTCTTAGTGAAAATGCCCTTTGATGCTAAATTTTCATTCAACATGTTTCACATACATACGATCTTAAGACTAAACTTTGGCAAGATGGTACACATAAAGAAGGCCAATGTCCACTGTCATGTCCAACGGATCTTTCGTTAAACAGGGCTTGTAACACACATTCCACAATCCTCAGTATAAAGTTGAAGTTCTATAACACACACAAGTCCACACGCGCACGCACGCACGCACATACACAGAGTGAAAACGCATGTCGATTAAGTCTTCCAAATACGTAGTTTCATTGTATCACAGCAGAGAAGACTTTTTCTCCAATATGAACTGGCCGTAAGTTTATATGTGTCTATTTCATCATACAGGTAACTAATTGGTAATGCCAGGAGAACAGATATATATGTATGGAACGCCGTGACTGTCTTATGTAATCAATGTTTTTGTTATCTTGTGAAACGATGATATTATTTTGTCGTTTGAGCATGTTAACATGTGCAATTTACATCATGTCTTGTACAAACAGCATGTTAATTTGTCAAATTATTATGATGACATGTGCAGACAACATGCTAACTTGTCAAAGTATCGTGATGACTTGTGCAAACAACATGTTGACTTGTCAAAGTATAATGATGACATGTGCAAATGACATGGTAACTTGTCAAAATGTAATGATGACTTGTGCAAACGACATGTTAACTTGTCGAATTATTGTGATGACATGTGCAAACAGCATGTTAACTTGTCAAAGTGTCATGATGACTTGTGCAAACGCCATTTTAATTTGTCAAAGTTTAATGATGACTTGTGCAAACGACATGTTAACTTGTCAAATATTTGTGTTGACATGTGCAAACAACATGTTAACTTGTCCAAGTATCATGATGACTTGTGCAAACAGCATGTTAACATGTCAAATTACCATGATGACTTGTGAAGACAACATGTGAACTTGTCAAAGAATCGTGATGACTTGTGCAAATGACATGTTATCTTGTATCATGCTGACATGTCGAAACGTACTATTAACTTGTCAAAGTATTATGATAACTTGTGCAAATGCCATGCTCACATGTCAAAATTCCATGATGACATGTGTAAACATCATGTTAACTTGTCGAATTATCGTTATGACATGTGCATACAGCATGTTAACTTGTCCAAGTATCATGGTGACTTGTGCAAACGACATGCTAACTTGTCCAAGTATAATGATGACTTGTGCAAATGCCATGCTAACTTGTAAAAATTTCATGATGACATGTGCAAGCAGTATGTTAACTTGTCAAAATATCGTGATAACATGTGCAAACAGCATGCTAACTTGTTCAAGTATCATGGTGACTTGTGAAAGCGATATGTTAACTTGTCAAAATTTCATGATGACATGTGAAAAAGCATGTTAAATTGTCCAAAGGTTTTTCGTGATGACTTTTTCAAAAATCCATTTTAAAATTTTTCCAATTATCATGATGACTTGGCAATTTATTTTTTCTTGGGCAAAATTTTTCATGATTTCCTTTTCAAACAACATGTTTAATTTTTTCAAAAAAAACCCCTGATGACTTGTGCAAAACACATGTTTTAAATTGTTTAAAAAGGGAAATTTTTTGGGGCATGTTTTATCACGATTTAAATTTGACAAATTAAAAAATGTCGTTTTTCACATTTTCAAACATTTAAATTTTGGGGCAAATTTAAATGTCGTTTGCACCCAAGGGCATCATGATAAATTTACAAAGTTTAAAAATGTTGTCTGCCCCATGTCATAATGATTTTTTTGACAAGTTTAAACCCTTTCTGTTTGAAAAAAGTTTACTATTGTCCTTTTGACAAAAAATATGATGTTAAAAATTTTCATATATTAATTGCTTAAATGACAAAAAAAAAATATTTATTTATTTTTACAAAAAATAGCAAAAATATTGGAAAAGCATAAGACGTCATGGCCCTTCCATATATAGCATTTTATCGTTAACTTACTCGCGCTCCCAAAAGCAAGCCCAAATTTATTTTTTCTTGAAAGGAAAAAAACAGTGGGAAAAACGATAGGGAAAAAATCATATTTTAGATGGTCGTTCCCTTGATTACCCTTTTTTTTGGAAAAAACAGCAAAGTGATTTTATTTTTAAATTTTTGACAACTTTGGGGAAAGTATTTTTTTTTTTTTGCCTATTTATTTGAAAAGAGAAAAAAATTCGTTTTATGGGGCCCGCTCCGCGTTCACTTTCTTTTCGAACAAAGTACACATTTTTAACCCAAAATTTAAAAAACAAACCCACTTCCCTTTTTCCCCCGTTATTTGTCACGTTTTTCCCCCTTTTTATTTTCCCCTATTTTGACCCCTTTTTATCGCACATCTATTGGGCCCTTCACACCCCCTTTTTTTCAATAAAAGGGAAAAAAACAGATAATTTTTGAAAATTTTTTCCCAATACGGGGAAAGTCCGGTTTTTTCCACTTTTACACATTTAAGATCACGTGGGCCATTTTTAGTTATATCAAAAGCCCCAAAATTTTTTTTGGAGGGAAAAAATCGTACCGAGAAGAATTCACTGATTTGGAAAGAAATGTATTTATTTTTACGAGTTTTTTTTCGTTTAAAATTTAAAAATTTTATATTTATTTTCAACCCCTTTAGCCTGTGTTGTTTTCATAGCCACGTTTGCCGGGGAAAAAGGTTATTAATTTTTAAATATTATTATTGTGCTTTTTTGCGTTAAAAGATTTCGTATTGGTTTTTGGGATTATCGATGATTAAAACCCTGTGTTTTTAGTTTTTATGTTGAGAATTTTTAAAAAAAGGTTGGAAAATCTAAAAATTTTTTTGATTTTTCGATTTGTTCTGATTTTGTGGCCGGGCGCTTGACGTTTTTTCTCCCGGGAGTTTTTTTTTTACAAAATTTTAAAAATTCCCCTAAAAACATGTACGGAATTTTTTGGATTTGTCAAATTTTCCCCAAAATTCCCTTTTCCCCTTTTTACTTTTTGTTTTTTTGGGTTAAAAGCCCTTTTTCGTTTATAAGTCTGGGAGAATTTTTGAAGGGAAATCGGGGTTTTTCCTAAAAATGTTTTAAGTATGGGTTTTTTTTTTCCCGGGGCCCCAAACTTTGGGAAAAACCCAAAAGCTCAGAAACCCCTTCCCAAAATTCGAATTTAAATTTATTTGAGCTTGCTTGGGGAATTTTTTAATCAAAAAAAAAAAACTTAAAAACTTACCCCAAAACAAAAAAATGGGCCCCCGAAATTTCCCGGGAAATTTTTTTCAGTTTCAGTTGGGCAATTTTTTTTTTTAAAAAACCCTTTTTTTTTTTCAAGCTCAGAAAAATCAGTCCCCAAAGTAACATTTTTCTCTTTTAAAAAATTTTTTAAAAAGGGAAAAATTTTTCAGGTGGTTTAAAAGCCCCTTGGGGGCTAAAACTAAAATATCTTTTCTTAAGGAAAAAAAATTTTAAAATGTTTTTTTCTCCCTTTTTTTGTTTAAATTTAAGGGGATTTATATTGAAAAAAATCAAAACGGGAAAAAAAATTTTGGGTTTTTTTTTTTTTTTTTTTCCAATTTTTAGAAACAAAAATTTTTAAAATTATAGAAATTATTTTGTAATGAAAATTTTTTTAGAAAATTGTCAAAACTTTTTTTTGTTTTTGTTATTGCGCCAATTTCTTTTATTTTAAAAATTTTTTTCCTGGGAAATTTTATTTTGACAATTCTTTTACCCCCTAAAAGTTTTTTTCTTTTGAAAAAAGGAAAAAATGGGAAAGAAAATTTTATTTTCTGAAAAGGTGTTGGGGGCAAAAAAATTAGTGTTAAAAAAGTAATAAAACCCATTTTTTTTCCCCTTTTCATTTTTGGGACATAAATTTTTAAAGGAAATTTTAAAAAATTTTGTGTTTTTGAAAAATTTAAAAAAGGGAAAACAATCTCACAAAAATGCAGGGAGCCAAAAATTTTTCTTTCTTTTTGTCCAAAAATTTTTTTATGACAAAAGCCTGTCGGGTTTCACCAGGGCCTTTTTTTCAATATTTAAAAAATCAATTAAAAAAACTTTTTTTCTTTTTTCATTTTTTTTATTTGTTTGTAAGTTTTTTTGAGGGTTTTTTGAATGAAAAAATTTTTTTACATTGACAAATGTTTCCCTTTTTTGAAAAGGGGAAAAAAACCCAAAATTAAAGGGTGGGTTTACGCTGTATTTTCCCTTATTATTGGGGGTGCTTGCTGGTGTTATGTGATTGCTTAAAAGGCCCTCGAATCAAAATTTAAATAACTTTTGGGAAAAGGCCAAATGCCCCTTTTTTGATTTTTTTTACTGGGGCCCCTTTTTAATTTTAAATTTGGATAGGTAAAAGGGGGCTATAAAAAAGGCCCCCTGGGGTTTTTAAAAAACCTGGTTTTGGGTTTTGTTTAAAAAAATGGGAAAAAAAGGGGGAAAATAGCTTTACTTTTGCTATGGGAAAGTAAAGCCCCCTCCTTTTTCCTCTTTTTTTTTTACAAATTGTTTTGTTTAAAAAATCTTGTAGTATTGTGAAAAAAAGATTTAAATTAAATTTGTTTGTGTTTTTAAAATCAAAATTTTTTTACTTTTAATCTACAGTATTGGAAAGCTGCCCGGGTTTTTCTATTGTCTTTAAAAAAATTTCCTTTTTTTGTTAGGAAACCCCTTTTAATTTAAAAAAACTGGGGGTCTTGGTTGTGGGATAAGGAGGAAAGTGGGGGTGGTTTTTTTGTGTTGGAAAAGGGGCAAAATGGAGCAATTTGGGTTTTCCCATACATTTTTTTTAAGACTTTATCATTTGTTTTAAATTTTTTTTTTAAAAAAATTTGGAAATTTGGGGTTTTGTAAATTTGGGCCAAATTTGGGGTTTTTTTGAGTTTTTTTTTTATTTTTCTTGATTTAAATGGAAATTTTTTTGAAAAAAAAAACTAAGATTTTTTTTATTCAGTTTTGGTTCATTGATTGTCTATCTAGCTTTGGAAATGGAAGGGGGCAGTGGGTTTTTTCCCTTATTTTCAGTTTGCCTCCTTGCCTTTTAATGGAAATTTTTTTTGCCACATACTTTAAACCTAAAAAACGTTTTTGGGGCTTTCAGTTTGGGAAATAAAATTTTTAAAAAAATTTAAGGTTTTTAAAATTATGAGTAAAAAATTTTTTTTCCCCCCTGATTTTCGCAGGGTTTTCATCAAAAAAAGGTTTTTTGTGAAGCAAAATTTTTTCGGGTAAGGAATTTCAAACAAAAGGGGTTTTCTTTATTTTCACTTTTTGGAAGGGCTATGGCTTGCTCATTTTCAAAAATTGGTTGCATCAAATGTGTGCAATTTCCCTTTTTAGGGCTATGGCTTTTTCATCAAATTTGGGGCCCTTTGGAAATTTCTCAAAAGTGATTGTAATTTTCCCTTTTCCCGACTATTTGGAAATTTCATCATTTTCAGCATGGAATTTTCAAATGGTTGATTTCTAAATTTCAAATTTTTCAGGCTAAAGGTTCCTATTTTTTGGGAGGGTTTTGGAAAATTTATCCCAAAAATTTTGCTTTATTGCCCCTTTTTCCAGTATGGGTTTTATTTATTTTGGGGTTATTGC